>NW_012149097.1:266424-273425 GCF_000956105.1 Propithecus coquereli
AGCCTGCCCTCAGGCTCCACAACTGCTGTTAGTAGGGGTCAAAGGTCTGCTCTTTGTTTCTGTGCAAAGCTGCCAGGGAGGGGCTGAAATGGCTCCACTCAGCTGAAAAGTCTGGGCTTGGGGGATGGGGCTGTCCAAGACCCACTCTCTGGAGCAGGTCTCACTCCCCTCCAACCTCTCTCTCTCCGTGTCCTCTCCCAGGCCTCTGCCAGCAAGTGGGACCTCAGACCGACGGATCTCCCCTGGCTGTGATGTGGGCTGGGAGGTTCCCTACCCAGGATCACAGCCTGAGCTGGGTGCACACCTCTCTTTTGGGAGGAGGGTTGCCACTCAGGCGCGCTGATCTGTGCCTGAAGGCACGCATTCCTCAGTAGGCTCTTTCACAGATCTCGCTTCTGTACCCCAGGGCAGTGCGATTGTGACCTGGGTGTACGGGGTCTGGTCTGCAGGCCTGTCTCCTGGGCCCTGGAGATCAATCCCTGATCCTGCCAGGGGGATGGGTGCTGGTCTTGAATCACCTACAGGGTGCCCAAGCTGGATTGATTTCACTCCACCTCGGGATTTGCCCCGCTCTTCTGGAGTCCCAGGCAAGCAGCACCTGGGAGGGCTGGCGGGTGGGGAGCTCGCAGTCTGAGTACCCCTCAGTCTGCTGTAGGGCCCCAAAAGGAAAGGTCCCATTCCTTGGAGATGCCTCCATGTGAAGGCCGAATTGTCTCCCTGGGCACCCACGGGTAGGGAGGGGGAAGGAGAGAATGGAGCACTATGATGTCTGCCAATAGGCTCGAGTCTGCACCCGGGGAGGTGCCCCGAGGGGGCTGGGAGCCCGGCGCCATGTCCGCAAGAGGCCACTCCTCACTGGCGGCAGCCGTCTCTGGGCTGGTGTCGGCAGGTCTCTCCAGCCGCTCAGGAGCCCCCCGGCAGTCTGAGAAGGAAGGGAAGGGAAAGTTATCTGCTCCACCTACCCTTGTCGCCAGTCTCCAAGCCTCTGGGGACCTTTCTCCTTCCAGTTCTCCTCCGCAACATCTTCCCGTGGAGTCTCCTGTAGTTTCAGGCACCCTTCCTTCCGACCCTCACCCGATCTATGTTTCTCTGCTAGTTTATTTTTTTCACTTTCTTCTAAAATCTGTCTTTTTTACAGAGACTCTCTGACTGGTGGCTTTCCTCGTCCGCCATTTTGGCTCCTCGAGATGTCTGCACTTCTATGTGCATTGTAGCACTCCTCACAAGAGCCAGGTTGTGGAACCAACATAAATGCCCATCAGCAGATGAATGGATAAAGAAAATGTCACACACACACACACACACACACACACTGAAATACTATTCAGCCTTAAAAAGGGAAATTCTGTGATTTTTGACAATCTGGATAGAATCAGAGACCGTTTCGCTGTTAAATTGGCTCAGAAAGACAAATAGTATCCCACATGTTCTCACTTATATGTAAAACATAAAACAATCAAACTCATAGAAACAAAATAGTATGATGGTTACGGAGGCTGGGTTGGGGCAGGCAGGGAATGGGGAGATGTTGGTCAAAGGGTACAAAATCTCAGGGGGAATAATTTTTTAAGATCTATTGTATATAAGGAAATAATCAGTAGAGGAAACAGACAACCTACAGAAGGGGAGAAAATATTCTCAAGCTATACATCCAATAGAGGGCTAACAACCAGAATCTACAAAGAACTCAAGCAAATAAATAAGGAAAAATCAAATAACCTCATTAAAAAGTGGCCAAAAGACATGAACAGAAGCTTTTAAAAAGAAGATAGACAAATGGCCAATAAACATATGAAAAAATACTCAACGTCACTAATTATCAGGGAAATGCAAATTAAAACCACAATGAGATATCACCTTACCCCAGTTAGAATGGCTTTTATTAAAAAGTCCGAAAACAATAGATGCTGGCGTGGATGCAGAGAGAAAGCAATGCTTATACACTATTGGTGGGACTGCAAATTAGTACAACCTCTATGGAAAACAGTATGGAGAGTCCTCCAAAAACTAAAACTAGACCTACCATTTGATTCAGCAATCCCACTACTGGGTATTTACCCAAATGAAAAGAAGTCATCTTATCAAAAAACACCTGCACTTGAATGTTTATTTCAGCAGAACTCACAATTGCAAAGATGTGGAATCAACCCAAGTGACCATCAATTCATGAGTGGATTAACAAAATGTGGTACGCTATGGAATACTACTCAGCCTTGAAGAAGGATGCACTAAGGCCTGTTGCAATAATCTGGATGGAACTGGAGACCATTATCCTAAGTGAAGTATCTAAAGAACGGAAAAGCAAGCACCACATATACTCGCTATTAAACTGGAACTAACCTATGAGCACATGGGCACAGAGGGAAGTAAAACTCAGTGGAAATCAAGCAGGGGGGAGTGGGGAGGAGGGGACGGGCAAAAAACTATAGGTGCCATGAATACTATCTGCATGATGGGCACACTTATTATATAACCCTAACTCAAGCATAAGAAAATCAATACATGTAACCAAAAACATTTGTACTCCTATAATATTTTGAATTAAGATAAAAATCTATTGTACAGCCTGGTGAATATGGAGTATTATACATTTCAAAATTGCTAAGAGTAAATTTCAAATGTTCTCACTACAAAAAATGCTAAGTGTTTGAGGCGATGGGAATGTTAATTGCTTTCATTATTCCACACTGTATTTGTAAGTCATAACATTCACTCTGTACCCCATAGATTATATAAATTTATATAGTTATAAATTATCAATTCACAATAAGAAGTAACAGCTGGGTCACGGAGTAGGCGTATGTTCGGCTTTAGTAGATTCCGTGACGCCGGCAGTGGGCATCTGGGTGCTCAGGCTCTAGTTCCCACACACGTTTCGCGTACTTTCCCTGGCCTTGCCCACGCTTCCTGTCTGGAGGCCTGCCAGCTTCAGGCGTCTCGCGCGCTGGGCAATGGGCCACTGCACGATTAGCTGACACACCAAGTGGCCGTTGAGGGCAGCAGCGTGAAACACTCCCCTCCTCTCTTTTTTGCAGAGGAGGAGTAGGCTGCAGCAGTGGGGCAGGGCGAGCAAGACAGCTGCTGGTAAAAAGAGCGTGTCTAGAGACTGACACCTCCTTTCCTAGTGGCACATATCCCGCCACCGCGCTTGTTGAACTGCGCCCGCCTGAGAAGGGGGAAGATCAGGAAAGAGGTCAGAGAAAAGAGACGGGGGGTGGTCATGCCAGGCCAGTAGAAAGTATGCGTTTCCAGATAGGCACGGAGGATGGATCTGGCCCGTGCCCATACACTCCAGAATTGGGACGAGGGAACAGAGTTGAGATTTGGGGGTCACAGGCTTGCAGTTCCAGGGTGGGGCAAAGGCGTGTGCGCGTCAGAGAAATACGGCACCAGGCCACCAGCTGGGAGACGTGGTGGAGTCTTTCCAGAGACCACCAATCCCAGGGCAACTACTTGGGTAAATTCCTCATGGGTGAGCCTGTTGGGGAATCGGCTGCCCACGCCGTGTCTGCTGCGGCTTCGTCAGTGGCGCGTACCCAGAGAAAGCGAAGGTCGGCACTGCCGGGCTGCCCCACAGCCAGCTGTCTCTCCTGTCGCCCTCTGGGTTAGAACTAGGAGGGAAACCGCGGAAAAGAAGGGTGTGATGTCAAACAGCCAACCACGCTCCGCTTACACTAAGCTAAGGCTGGTTGTGCGGGAGGAAAAAGGATCTTGACCAAGTGAATAAAGTTTTAAAATAAATAGAACTGCGTCTTAATAAGCAAAAACTGTTTTAGTAACTGAAAGGGACAGCAAGTTATGGACTAGGACAGCTACCCAGTGAGGAGGAGCAGTAACAGAGTAGTGTTGAAAACGTTTACTGGAAAAATAAAACAGTTCTGTTTATACCCGAGTGATTGAGACTGCTCGGTCAAATCGCTTACATAGTCTGACGTCGGTTCACTTCATTAAGGTCGTTCATGCTGCACCGAGAGGACAGAGCCCGTATCTGTTCTGCCCCCCACGATATTCCTGGTGCTCAGCACAGGGCCTGGGACATAGCAGACACTGGTCCATATTTGTTGAATAGGTAGCACAAATGATCTGTTTTTCTCGTTAGATTTTTGTGTTGTCATTCAAAAATTGCACACTCCTAATGATAAATTCTCTGAAGGTAAGCATCTGTGCAAAAATATGATATTATTCAATTTATAACATCTTTTGAAAAATCTAGCTTTCAGTTCTAGAATCAAAAAAGTAATTGAAGTAAAAGAGATTATACTTTCTAATTGGAAACTAGTATTAATCAATTTATAACTTTAACTTATAACCTAAATTGAGGGAAAAAACCCAAAAAAGTGTGGTTAGCATATCAAACAAACTCTTTGTATGTCTACAAGCTTCTCTTCAAATGGGTTCGCTCTGCAACTGGGAGCAGACTGGGTTGTTAAGAGTTGACTATTGCTATTCAGGGTTTAAAGTTTTGTGGTATTTTTATTATATTGAGAAATATTTTTTTTCCAGGAAAATCCAAGTATTAACAGCATTAAATAACAGTGGGTTTCATCTGGTACCATAATGGGCAGGCAATACAGTGGGCCAGGATGAAGCTATTATCTGTTCAAGATCCGTGTGACCCAAGATTTTATCCACTTTTGGGGGGGTGGCGGGGAGGGAGGATACTATTTGGGTCACTTAACTGCTAAGTTGCCAAGAGAAACTTACCCTAAAATGATTTTACTTATAGGGTAGTTTCATGGCATAGACTCAAGAACAGTATTACAACAAGGTTCATAGCAAGTCATTTATATTCATTTTCTTTAATAATATATTAAGAGCCTGCACTAAAGCAATCAAGCAATATTTTTTTATTTGTAATAAACTTTTTGTTTTAGAATATGGGGACAAAGTTACCATCTACCTCATACCCAGTTTCCCTGTTAATGTCTTACATTAGTATGATACATTAGTTAAAACTGATGAACCAAAATCTATGCATTAGCTTAAGTCATAATTCATTCATATTTCCTTATTCTTATTTTTTTACCTAATGCCCTTTTTCCATTCCAGGGTCCATTTTGAATACCTCGTTACATTTAATTGTCATATCTGCTTAGGTTCCTTCTGGCTGTGACAGTTTATCAAGCTTTCCTTGGTTTTGATCTCGACAGTTTTGAGGAGTACCAGTTAGGCATTTTATAGAATGCCTCTTATTTGGGATTTTTCTCATGATTGGACTGGGGTTATGGATTTTTGGAAGGAGGACCACAGAGATAAAGGGGAATTTTCATCACATGACATCAAGGGTACATGCTACGAACATGATTATCGCTGTTGACGATGATCTTGACCACCTGCCTGAGACAGTTTTTATCGGGTTTTCCCACTGTAAAGTTACTCTTTGACTTCTTTCCGAAGAGTACAGTATGTAAAGGGAGAAAGATTCAGCCACTTTGGGAGAAGCTCAGACTGCTCTGAAGTTCCAGCTTTCGTTTTACTCTGGCAATGCTGTCTGCGCCAGCGTCACGCACAGGCGTGCACACGTGCCCGAGTGTTCACACGCGCACTCTTTCTCTCTCATCTCTACCAAGAGGTGTCTCAAATTCAAAATCCAGGCTGCCAACGAGATCTTCTCCCTGTCCAGAAGCTTCTCGGTGACTATAGAATGAAACCACAGATTGAAAAGGGGATTTTTTTCATTCAGGTACATTCAAAGATAAAACTCAAAGATGAAGCCCAGAGATGAAACAAGCTGCTAGCGCTCGTTTTGATAAAATGGAGATAGATGATAAAAGTGAAACATGGATCCCTCGCTTGTACTCTCTGTTATGGAATAAAGGACTGGCAGTTACAAAGCTGGGCTTCTGACATGGTCGGCAGGTTTTCGTTTTCCCCGGAAAATCCCAGGGATTTGACCCATTGGCCTCTATTTCCATTGGAAGCTACGTTCAGCTCCCAATGAATCTGGAGAGGAGAGAAATGATTTCCTTTGTACCCTGCCTCTTCGAAGAAGGACACCACGTTTATTATTTCTTCTTTCCTTTTTATTGTTAGCAGGTATGGAGAATCAAAAAATAGTATCAAAAACAATTAACAGCAGCCTCCACCACCAAAACTCTAATAGTTATTGGTCCTCACTGAAATGGGGGTCCTTTCATGGCCCCTTTCTGAAATTCCAACTTAGCAGACGCTTGGCCTGTTCTTAGGGACCCAGTCTGTCCCCGTCTGCACTACGTGTCAGATCAAGCATCTTATTCCTTGGCAAGCATCCACCACTAGCAGCAGTGCTCCTGCAGCCCCAGTGAGGGTCTCCGCAAGTCTTCCACTGGGAATGGGCTCTTCCAGCCTTGGTCTCTCATTGCCTGGGTGAAGAAGAAATTCCCTTTGCAGTTTCATCGCTTAGTTTTGAGATACCTGAGGAGACTCTGATGTATTTTCTTCACGCTCCCTGGAAGTCTCGATAGAACTTGCTACTAAACATCCTCCCTTCTTTCCTGATATTTGGTTGATAAAAATAAACGAGAGAGAGAATTCTGGTTGATGATCATTAAGGAATGTTATCTGGGATAGGGTAAATCGATTCAGGATTCATAAGTTTTGTAGGAGATCTCCGTGGAGGAGGAAAATAAAGGACCCTTATTCTTCTCATGTAGGAAGAATTCAGAGTATAGAACGCCACTGTCCAACAGAAATACGTGAACCACATAATGTAATTTTAAATTTTCTAGTAGCCACATTAAAAAAAGAGGAAACAGGTGAAATTTTAATAATATATCTTGAATATATTCAAAATATCATTTCAATAAGTGATCGATATAAAATATTAATGAAATGTTTTACACTTTTCTTTAAATCCTTAAAATCCTCTGCCTATATTACACTGACAGCACATCTTAATTCAGGTGCTGAATTGTCAGTGGTTAAGGTGAAGCAGTCTAAGAAAGTTGTATTTAGCAGAAAGCATTTTACTCTGCTTTAGTTTTTACATTTAAATGAATTTAAATTAAATAATTTAATTAAGT
>NW_012149097.1:273475-297659 GCF_000956105.1 Propithecus coquereli
TAGAACGCCACTGTCCAACAGAAATACGTGAGCCACATAATGTAATTTTAAATTTTCTAGTAGCCACATTTAAAAAAGAGGAAACAGGTGAAATTTTAATAATATATCTTGAATATATTCAAAATATCATTTCAATAAGTGATTGATATAAAATATTAATGAAATGTTTTACACTTTTCTTTAAGTCCTTAAAATCCTCTGCCTATATTACACTGACAGCACATCTTAATTCAGGTGCTAAATTGTCAGTGGTTAAGGCGAAGCAGTCTAAGAAAGTTGTATTTAGCAGAAAGCATTTTACTCTGCTTTAGTTTTTACATTTAAATGAATTTAAATTAAATAATTTAATTAAGTCCCATTGATTTATTTTCTTTGTTGTGGTAATTGCTTTTGGGGTCTTAGTGATACATACTTTGCCTATACTAATACCTAGAAGAGTTTTTCCTTACACTTTCCTCTAGAATTTTTATGGTTTCATGCCTTACATTCAAGTTTTTTATCCATTTTGAATTGATTTTTATATATGGTGAGAGACAGGGGCTCTATTCAATTAAGTTTCTCAGTTAAGTTAATGCTAGACATTTTTCAAGTTCTCAATAGCCACATGTAGTTGGTGGCCACCATATTGGACAGTGCAGCTACAGATTAAGATACAGAGCACTTCTAAGGTGGAGGGTTTGTAACGGTGGTCTCTACCCTCTCTTCAAAACAGAGGTCAAGGGTACTGGTTGAGAGTTAGAGAGAAATAGCAGGAGGCTTGCATCAATATGAAAAGGCTTCAATTGGCCAAAGCTGGCTAAGAAGTCACTGGGTGAGTAAAGCCTGCCGGTTGTGGCAGGGCCCTGAAGAAGCCAGCCGGCTGCTTCACACACAGTTAAACAACTTACTGTTTGTGTGTGAACACAACTTACTGCAGTGGTTGTGGGATGGCCCTAGCACCTCCTGGCAGTCCGGGAGCAGGAAAATCCCGCACAGCTGGAGTTTCTGTGAACTGGGAAGGTGGAGGGGTAAGTGACTCCAGGAGGAAGGTGTGGCAAAGTCGGGAAGGCGGTCCAGGGTGTGAAGAAGGGACTGGGACGAGGCAGTCCCCTCGTCACTCGGGTAGCAAGGAGGGGGGAGACCGGGGAGTACTGAGGGCGAAGAGCAGGTTCAGGGTTGGTGAGAACCTTGGGACAAGGGAGTTTGGTTGCAGAGAGGATTTCATCGTCTCAGCGTGTGTTAAAACAGGCTCTTCCAGTTGAGACAAAAGGTGCCAAGGACCCTCCTTCGCCGCCTGAACGCCTCCAAGTGACTCCAGAGCCAGCTGCAGAGGCCCGTGGACCAAACCCAGTGATCACTTGCTTTGGCGGTGAAAGCTTTGTTGGAACGCAGCTGTGCCCGGTCACTTACGTTTTCCGCACGGTCGCCTTCGCACCGCGACGGCAGACGCGCTCCCCGTCCCCGTTCCCGAACTGAGTCCAAGACTCGAAAAGGATCACTTTGAGGGCGTAACATCTGCTTCCTGAAATTTAAGTGATGTAGGAAGGAGCTGGTTCCTGAAAAACATAAACATAAAAGAATCATGCCTCAATAGCGGCAGCTGGTTAGAGTAAGGAGCGAGGGCCACGGTGGCCGTGATCCGGACCCGACAGAGAACCTGCTCCCTCCTCGCCGTCCTCCCGCTCCCCGTTCTTCGCAGGTCTGCCGACATATAAATTACGTGCCACCAAATTCAAGCTCTGAAAGTGAACAACTCAGTGGATTTTAGTACACAGTGTGCAGCGTTAACCATCGACGTTATCTGACATATAGAACATCTTCATCTCCCCCAAAAGAGACCTGCATTCATCAGCTATTCCCCACTTCTCTCACCGCCCAGCCCCTGGCAACCACTGATCCACTTTCTGTCTGTGCGCATTTGCCTATTCTGAGCGTTCATATCAATGGTACGACGTACTGCCTTTTTGGTCTGCCTTCTTTCACTTGGCATAATGTTTTCAAAATTCATCCATATTATAGCATGAATCAGCGCTTCATTACTTTTTGTGTCTGAATAACATTTCATTGTATCGCATAGACCATTGCATGGATATACCACATTTTGTTTATCCAGTTGTGGGACATTTGGATTGTTTCTACTTTTTGGCTGTTATAAATAATGCTGCTATGAACGTTTGTGTTACAAGTTTTTGCTTGAACATCTGTTTACAATTCTCTTGGGTATATACTCGGGAGTGGAATTCCTGGGGGTCAATGCAACAGAGTCATATGTAACCCTATGTTCATCCTTTTTAGGGACTGCCAGATTGTTTCCAGAACGGCTGCACCATCATGTATTCCCACCGACATGGGAGCGCAGCATACGAGAGTTCCAGTTTCTCCATGTCTTTGCCAACACTTGTCATTGTCTGTCTTTTCCATTACAGCCATCCTAGTGGGTATAAAGTGGTATCTTATTGTGTTTTTGACTTCCATTACCCTGATGATATTGATGTTGAGCATCTTTTCATGTGCTTACTGGCCATGTATGTATCTTGTTTAGACAAATTTATTCAAATCCTTTTGTCTGTTTTTTAATGGGTTGCCTTTTCATTGTTGAGTTATAGTAGTTGTTCTTGAGTTGTCTTAAAGGGTCTTTGCCATACTGGCTTGCTGGGAAGGGTGAGAAGGTCAAATAGAGACAGACTTCCAGGAGCCAGGAAGAGCCATGTCATGTGTGGCCACCAAGAGGAGACACTCCACTTGTTAAAGGATGTACAGGGGACTCCTAAAAACCCACAAAAGCACTAAAGAGAAAAAGAGCCAGAATTTGGGCATCCAACACAGAGATTTCACTGACAGCAGTGTCATGAGACCTCTAGTTTTCCTTGAATATTTTCTTTTCACCCCCCTCACCTTCCCCAGGGGCCAGAATGCGGGGCTAAGTACCCAGTAACAGGAGGAGGTGGGAGAGGCAAGTGGCCCAAACGCTGGGGGAAGGGAGACACTTGAAGGGACTGAGAGAGTGAAGTTTTGATTTAGATTTATGTGGACTTTTTACTAAATCAAAGATGAAGCTATTTATTAACACTTGGGAGAAACTAGAAAAACCATGGAATCTGCCTGAAATTTCTTTCAGGGATGGGGAAGACTGAACAACCTTAATGGGTCACAGGAAGTTGTGCGAAAAGAAACATTCGGCCTGTTTATAATGTTACTCCTACTGAGTCCACCTTGTTTGATCGGCCATTACAACATCTTAGACCTAATTAACACTCAACATAAACCTCTGAGGCATGACTGTGTGTGTACGCGTGTGGTGGGGAGGCACCCAGGGGACGTAGATTAGAAAGCTGGAGAAGAGGAAAGGTCTGAGAAGCTGAGAGGTCAGGATACTGGCTGGTTGGTCAACTCTGACGTGGTGCTCCATCAACGGGGTGGTAGGGAAGGTGGTGAGAATCAAACAGTGAGCTTAACGTCTAGGAAGGTGAGGGACGGCCCTGGAGGCTGATGGATGACACCACAGGGATGTTGGGAGAATCCTGTGTGGGCAGAGAAAATGGGATTATTGATAGGACGGCCCTGGAGGCTGATGGATGACACCACAGGGATGTTGGGAGAATCCTGTGTGGGCAGAGAAAATGGGATTATTGATAAGATGCTTCAGAGCTGTGGTCTGGAAGCTTCGGCGAGAAGTATGCCAACCACATCTCTTGGCTTGCTTTGGGGTGGGGGTGGGAGAAGGGAAGTCCACTAATGGAGAGACTTGAAAAGAAAGAGGAAGTATGTGGACAGTTAATGAAGTTTGAAAAGAAACCATGAAAGAAGCCAGCAAGCAGCACTGATAAAAAGCAAAAAGAATAAAGGATAAGGTCAGAGGTGTGGATAAGCCTGACGGGATAGCAAGGGCAGGGTTTGGAGAGGTCAGTGCAGAGGGGCCGATGATTTTGGAGATGGGGAAGGGAGCATGAAGACAAGGGCAGAGGGAACAATGGAGCTGTTGACAGAACCGCTTTATCCTAAATTTTACATTGTAAATTTGATGCATTGGTATCATCAACCTGCTCAGATGAATGCAACCTCACAAAATTGCAAACTCCAAATACCAATCCTAGAAGAACTTGGGGTTTCTCTGACCAGTGGCTTTTTAAATTGTGAAATTCTTCAATTCGAAAAAAGGGACTTTCCAATGGAAATAATAGCCTGTAAATTGTTTACTTGGCAAAATGCCATTAGACTAAGCTAAGGAACTTCAATACACAAGGATATGATAACAGATTTTACCTGCCAAGTGCTTTTGGAATGAGATGGTAGGGAAATTTTTCCTGACTTGTAAAGCAAAGCAAAGGTCTGAAAGATACTGTATTTTACATTTAAGGAACACACAGCCATGAAAAGAATGGGAGCAAGCATGTTGGTCAATTAATGAGTAAACTAGCCGGGCGTGGTGGCTCACACCTGTAATCCTAGCACTCTGAGAGGCCGAGGTGGGAGGATTGCTTGAGCTCAGGAGTTCGAGACCAGCCTGGGCAAGAGCGAGACCCTGTCACTACTAAAAATAGAAAGAAATTAGCCAAACAACTAAAAATAGAAAAAATTAGCCAGGCATTGTGATGCGTGCCTGTAGTCCCAGCTACTCGGGAGGCTGAGGCAGGAGGATTGCTTGAGCCCAGGAGTTTGAGGTTGCTGTGAGCTGGGATGACGCCACAGCACTCTAGTCCAGGGGAACAGAGTGAGACTGTGTCTCAAAAAAAAAAAAAAAAATTAATCAGTAAACTGGGTGCAAATCAAGCAAAAGTCTAGTTGGCATAGTTTTAAGTTGTTAGCCAATTAGATATTCTTAAAATTGGAACAGATAGGAAAAAGACTTTTCAGGGCTACTTTGCTTAGATTTATTGCCCCATTTTCCTCCCAGGGAATATTTAGTGCTAAAAAAGGACAGAGAGAGAAAAGGAGGGGGGGGAGGGGGGTGATAATTAAAGCACAAAAATACTTAGATGTCATCATATACGTTCAAATACAAAGGGAAGTTTATAAAAGTCTACTTCTGCTGCATTTTTCCAATCAAGTTTTACTTATTGAATTTTGATTTTGCATCTAACACTGTACCATGTGTTGTGCATTATTCAGCAAAGGTGTTGGTGTTATTCTCACCCTATGGAACACACTTGCTGTTAGGAAAACAAGACTAACCACATGAAGTGCCACAGAGGGAGAACAATACAAGAGGCTTTGGAATAATTACCTAATTGAATATAATCGTGCACATTGGCAGAAATGACAGATAACACTTTCATGGTTAAAGCAATTACTTCTACATTGTAATATGCAAGAATATGCATCTTGCAAGATGCTGCTTCATAACAACTGCAAAAAAATTGTCTTTGACCCTATTTCTTAAGTCCCCATTCTAACTCAAACAAAGCTAGGTAATTCATCAGAATATTTTCTAGAGTTTGCTCCACGGAACAGCAATATCCTGAGATGCCTCGAGAAAAAGGATTCTGTGGTCAAAGTTGAGAAGTGTAGCAAACCTTGGCTCTGTCTTGGGGAATCATAATTCACATTTGCAGATTGAAGGCCCCAAGAAATCCCATAAAGAACTCATGCTAAAACTGTACTACCCTGCATATCCCAAATTTATTTGACTATAGAACCACCCTTACTTATAATTGCTAAAGCCACTTTGTCACTTTGGCAAATGCTACCTTAAAGGATACACATGAGATACTCAGGATTTGATGACTTGGAAAAGCAAAGAGACTAAAATTAATTTACACCTACACAAAGGAAACCCTTTATTTATTTGTCAACATTCCGAATAAAAGCCAAGGTCCTAGTCGTCTAGCCTCTGTACAGAGTCACAGGAAATGAAAACACAAATATGACTCCAGGTGCCTTGAGGAATAATATGTACTTTTACTGTGGGATTTTATACAGCACACCATATAGAGGTCTTCCAATGATTTTCTCTAAATATTCTTTCCATCCCTTAAAAGTCTACATTTACCCAGCTATTAAAATATCTCTCCTGCTCTATGTCACAGACACATTCCTCTCACCGCCTCGCTGCTCATCCCTGTCCACTTTCTTCTTCATCCCTACTCTTTTTTGACCTACTTTCCGGTGACAGTGACCACCACGACTTTAGCCCCCACCTGCATGCTGCACGATGCCACGTGGGCGGCTGTGAAACCCGGAGGCTCCAGTCCCCTTGTTTTTCTTGTTCTTCATGGAGTGAAGTAGGAGCTTCTTTTCATTTTTACTTTCAAAATTTTTCTTATGAGATTTTGTAGTAGAGCATTTTTACCAATGGGTCTATCAAAGGCAACACTTCTAATTGCATTGAATGTCCCTGGAAGTGTCTTTATTTAAGTAGTGCTAACAGGACTCTTGGTAGGTAGACTCACGTCTGTCTGATAACCAGCAGATCACCAAAGAACAGCTACCGACTTTGCCAGACTCAGATCTATGAAACAGCGGGTGTTCCGCATTTGAATTTAGAAAAGATTCCCCCTTTCCATTCCAACAGCGATGGCGACATAACCAGAAAAATTGCCCCTCACGCAAATCCAGCCCCACAAAAGCCACACAAGTAGAAGGGAAGTCAATAAAGCTGAGAAATTAAGGTAGAACAACAAAGGAAGTCGAGGCCTGGTGCAGGGAGACAGTGGTTCCCCCGGAGCAGAACAGGCCCTGGTGCTATCTAGGCAGAGAAGCCGGGGGAAAGCCAGGCCCAAAGTGGGCAGGGGGACAAGTCCAGGGAGAGGGTGATACCAGGATGGGATCCAAGTCTGGCGGGAGTGAAGAGAGGACAGCGAAGGCGCCACAGACCCCGCCTCTGGATAGTTCCCCACCCTGATCTCACCGCCCACGTCCTGAGGACTATATGGGGTGCAAGATGTTTATTAGAGATTTAAGCCTATTAAATCTGATTTTACATAATGTATATAAAGTGAAATAACTGAAATAAAACTCAAGAACAGAGATGAATTCCAAAATGCACACAGTTGAAGGACAAATGATGACCTGGGAGATCACACCAAGAAATTCTCCCATAGAGCATTGGAGCCAAAGAGTTGGAAAATAGGAAAGAAAAAATTAAGAGGATTATGTTAGTAATGTAAATATCTCTTTCATTGTGGTACTAGAAAGATGGTAAAAAATGTACAAAAGAGAAAATATTTGAGGAAACAATGACCAAAATTTCCTCAGATTTAAAGAAAAAACCTTAGATTGAAAGCATTTATTCATAGAGGTCCTTAGATACATTATAATAAAATTTTAAAACTTCAAAGGTAAAAAAAATTCTCAAAGCTTCAAGAGAAAGATCACCTACTAAGAACCAAGAAGCTGAATTACATCAGACTTTTGAACACATATTGGAGATGAGGAAATATTTCAAAGTGGTAAATGAAAGGAATATCAAAACTACAATTTTATAAGCAGCTTAAGTTGAGGCTGAAATAAAGATATTCTCAGGTATACGTGGCCTTCCAAAGTTTATTCTCTTTACAAAACTTTCAGAGGGTATGCTATTCCATGTAGCAAGCAAAATTTGAAGTATCAAGGAAATAACCAGACAAAAATGCATGAGATCTTTTAAGAGAAAATATTTAAATAATACTAAATGACATACAGGAATACTAGCATAAATGGAGGGATATTCTATATTCTTGGATGGGAGAGGTATCATAAAGATTTTAAATCTAAGATAATTGATAAATCCAGTACAATTCCAATTAAAATTCCAGCGAGTTTTTTTCTGTGGAACTTAATAAATTTATCCTAAAACATATGTGGATAAACAAAGATCCACGAATAGCTAAGCCAACTCTAGAAAATATAGGCCAGGTGCGGTGGCTCATGCCTGTAATCCCAGCACTTTGGGAGGCTGAGGCAGGAGGATTGCTTGAGGCCACAGTTTGAGACCAGCCTGGACAACACAGCAAGAACTAGTCTCTACAAAACATAAGTTAGCTGGGTGTAGTGGCACGTGCCTGTATTCTCAGCTACTCAGGAGGCTGAAGTGGGTGGGTTGCTTGAGCCCAGGAGTTCAAGGCTGCAGTGAGCTATGATCACACCACTGCACTCAAGCCAGACCTCATTTCTAAAAAATAACATAAAATAAAATATATACATATGTTAAAAAAAGAAAATATGAGTGGATAATAGGAATACTTAAAAGCTGTGTTCACAAACAGTGAACAACAAAGAGTTCCATAGAACAAAATAGAGAGAAAAGAATATAAATAGAACAGAGTCCAGAAATGCTACGTATGGGTGTTCAGTAGGTGATGAAGGTAACTTCACAATCAATGCAGAAATTATAGAATGTTTCCAAATGAGCTTGGGAAAAGCAGCTAACTATATAGAGAAAAATAAAGTTGGATATCTGCCTTACACCATATAAAGGTAAACTTAGATGAATTAGAGACATAAATCTGAATTAAAACCATAGAGCTAGTAGTTGAAAGCATAGATGAATATTTTTATAATTTGTGGAATAGAGAAGGTCTTTTAAAACAAGAATCCCAAAACACAAACTGTAGGGTAAAATGTTGGTGGAACTGACCTTATCAGCTCTTCCATGAAGGATACCATAAAGTTAACAGACAACAGACTGGGTGAAGATATTTGTAATGTCCAAAACTGTCAAGGAGTTAATACCTAAACATACAAGAACTCCCGAAAATAAAGAGAAGAAACCCAAAGAGAAAATAGAAAAAAGGCTTGACTAGCCATTTGGGTTTTTCCTTTTATGAGGTCCTTGACAAGTAAATGAGGAGATGCTCAACCTCACTGGAGATCAAAGAAATGCAAGTTCAAACCATGAGATATCTCTTTATACCCATCAGATTTGAAAAAAGAAAACTGGATAATACCAAATATTGATAAGAATGTGAAGAAACAAACCTTCATGAACTCCTGGTGGGAATATAAAGTAGTACAAAATTTCTAGAGAACATTCTGGCAGTTCTTAGTAAGATTAAATATATATTGTGATCCTACATTCTTGTTCTTGATCCTACTTTCTACCCATGTGAAACTCTTGCACAGATCCCCAGGGGATATATACGAATGTTTATCACGGCATCGTCCGTGCTTACAGGGAGTTGGAAGCAACCTAGGTGCCATTGTGAAGAATGGCTGCAGGATGGAGAAGTGAGAGGGCGGATGCATACTGCGTAATGAAGAAGAGATGTATCGCTACATGGGTAGATCTTAAAAACCAAACTGAGTGAAAAAGAATGAACCTGAGTGAGACTTCTAATATGATGCCATTTATATTATTTATTTTAAAACACATACACACTCATCAGAATATGTTCTTTTCCACAAGTATCTCATTATTACATATATTTTAAAGTGGAGAGTGTGCCTATGGGGATAGAAATTGGGAGTGGGACAAATTTTTTTTCAAGGGGAAAAATGATGTATAAAATAAAACGAGAGGGTCTTCTCAGGAACTCATGATTGTGGACCGTGAACGCGAAAGCACAACCAGTCAACTCTGCACTGAGTACAAAAAAGAAAGAATTCTTTTGTAGCCTGTGATCAAAGTTGTGATAAGAAGCAACTTCAGTGGAAATGATAAAACAATGTAAATAACATTAATAGACAAATGGCAAACTGATAAAAAGTTACACTGTATATATACATTTATAATAAGATTATGAAAATTTAAAAATGATTGCTCCTGGTCACAGGAATTAGATCTATAATAATAGCAAACGAGATGGGTGTAAACCTTGCCAGTCTTCATAGAAGGTTGTTAGCAGAATTCAAGCCTGGAAATTGTCCAAATGTGGATGGCTGCGCTTATGCGGAAGAGGATCGGCTTCACGGAAGGCAAAAGAAGGGAGAGCTTGACCGTGCAGGGCATTGCACAGCACAGATACTCTCCACTGCCAGAGTCTTCCCATGCAATTTTATCTGTATGTGGTTTCCGTTAAGACCCCCTTTATCTTTCTCATTATTTTATTGAGTTTCTCCAATAAAGAAAAGCTTTATAAGTTGATGACCTTGGGGAATAGGATTTCAGGTACATTTTCCGTTCCAAAAATAAATTGGCATTCTGCACTGGCTTCAAAACTCCTCCTTCCCCCAGTGTGTTCATATAGTATTTCTGTGGCATAAACTGGACCAAATATTTGATTCACATGGAACTGGGGTTCTATTAATACATAGATAATGTTAGGGTTTTTTTCTGTTTGATTTTAGAATTGTAGAGGTTCTAGAGGTTCTATGTTCAATTCCTCATAATCAGGAGAAAAGTTCTGTCCCTGGGAACTTTCCATAGCTTTCTAAACTGAAAATCAAGCTTACCTTAGGTAGGCTACACACATGAGAAAAGACAAGAAAATAGGGGGAGGGGGAGAAAGAAGATTGGAGTCCATTTCCATGAGTCCTTAAAAACACAATGACAACTGGTGATAATTCTTTTTAACTTTGTGAACTGAAACAGTGAGGCCATGGATGTTATATCAGGATGGAAGGAAACATCTGGGTTTTTCCAGTATAAAACTCATGATTAGCTAAGATGTTCCAGAGACTCCTAGTAAACAGGAACTTTTATAGTACAACATATTCTTTGAAAAATTTTCTTCTAGATTCTATCATGGCTGGCATTCCGTAAGTCCATTAATCAAAAGTCTGCTGGTGCTAACCAAAGGGCAACTGCTCCTTTTGAGTTTCTGGGGATCAGTATGGTGGAGAAACTACTCGTCTTTATTTCACGTGCCTTGTGCCCAGTGGCATCCAGTGACAGGTAAGAATTTGTGGAGCACCACAACCAGAAAGTGTTTGCAGCGAGGACAGTGGCAGCGAGCACTCACAGAGCACCTATTTCGCGCGAGGCACTCTTCAGAGTGCTTCATGTATTAAAAATAATCCTTTAACCCTCTCTATTGCTATTCGACATTTTATAGACATGAAAACTGGATTCAGTAACTTGCCCAAGGTTAGGGGCGGAGTTGGGATTTGAACCTGGGCAAGCTGGCTCCAGCGTCTGTGATGCTGACCTCACGCTCTGCTGACTTTCTCAGAACGGAAAGACAGACGAGGCACAGGCTTGCTCTCATGAGCTCAAGTCTTGTGTTGCTTTCATTGTTTCCTAGATGAATCCTCCAAAATTAGTGTTTGATATCTCAATTAATTCATTGTACTTGAAATAAGATGAGCAAAACAACCTTGTTATCCTCTGTCTCTTCTTGCACAAGACAGGGTTCCAGTTGGAAATATGTGGCACTCTCAAAGGCATAAATGAAGAGTGCAATAAAGGGACCATTTGCAGAGATGCACAGTATCCAGGGAACAACAGGGATGCGGAAGTGCCCGGGACAGGAGATGGCCACGGGGCTGCCGCTGCAGTGGGGAAGGCGCAGCCCCGCAAGGGGAGAGCGAGAGCACGAAACACCCTGACCTTTCTCTCCTCCGTTCTCCAGGTCTCTGGGCTCTCTCCCCTGCTTCCAACCGGAAGCTGGCGACGGGGAGCGCGGCGACGCGGCGTGGGGGTCATCCACCGAGGGCCTCGGCCGGGGTGGGGAAGGGTGAAGATTAAATCTGAGGACCGGAATGTCCAGCACATTTCTTCTTGTCCTTGTTCCCCTTTGTTCTCATATATTTGTATATATATTTGTTGATTTAATTTATTGTTAAAGTCTTAAGAACTCAGTAATATTTTGAAAATTTTATCTGCTTTTTACAGTTTCTGTTGCAGCTAGAGGGGGCACCAGTATGATGTCAGCAACTCAGCAGCTGGGATCTCTCACGGTGCGGTCACTTTGGGTCACCACGGTCCCGAGTTCGATCCTTAGCTTTGTAGGTTCAGAACTGATCTTGTCAATTTGACCCGAGAGCAATAGGTCTCTTGAGGACGGGTTCTCTCCAACCAGGAGCCTGACCTAATCACCAGCATGCCTGTGTTTCAGTGACCGTGGAGGAGGCCATGCATTGTACCTGGCGCTAGCACTAGCCGTTCACGCCTCGCACCGCCGGACCCGCTCACAGTGATGGGCGCTTCATGTTTGCCAGCCTGGGCCGCGTCTTTCAAGTATCCGGGAACCCGGGATGTGTGAGTAGGTACCAGAGGGTTACCTGCTGAATTCGGAGTCAGAGCAAAGGGAGGTTTAGTGCAGGCAGGGTCCATGCAGGCCTGATAAGCACTGCCCCAGGGCTCTAAAGCCTTCTCTCCCCAGAGTCAGAGTTTCTCTCCTGTGGACGACGCTGGAGGGAGAAAGTCTAGGAGGTGCTGACTCCGACTCTCATGTGTCTGTTTCCAGGTCGATCCCTTTTCTTCTGTTAAATCGTCCCTTTTGGAAACATGTATGTCCTAAGCTGCACAGTCTGGGCAGAAAATGGGGCTCGCCGTGCCCTTGCTGTGCCTGATTGCAAGTCCCTGCCCTCCATTCCGAGTCTCCAGGACGCTGCTCTCGTACACGCGGTAATAAATCCCGCAACCCCACTCGGTCGCCCCAGAGCTGCGGAAGGGCTGCCACCCGCAGCGCTGGCGTCTGCACTGAGCGCTGCCCCTTGCTCGAAGCCGCCTCCCGCTACTGCTGAATCAGCCGGCACCTGCCGGGCCGCAGACGCGCCTGAGATGGCGCTGGGCCTCTCACATAAGGCCTTGCTGCCACCCCCGACGTTGGCTGTCCGGCGCCTTGCTGCGCCTGTGGTACTGGCCGTCTTCTGTTACGGCCCCACTCCGTGCTGTCCTGGGTCAGTGCTGCCTTCTGCTGCATCCAGGCGAACTCCCGACCCCCCACCTCTGTGTCATACTCTCGCCCTGTTCCCCAAGTAGCATGGCCTTAGGCTAACGTTGCACACGCATGTTCCAAACAGCTCTCAAGTTTTGACACGAGAGCCAGGGATCTGCATCAGAGAACAAGTTCCAGCGCTCAAGTTCTTCATTATACCAAAGACTGATATGTGGTGTTGGACAAAACTGTGTCTTTTTTTCTCTGCTTATTTAAAATGAGTTATTTTCCAGAAGCTCCTTCTTCGTCGAGGGTCGGAACACATCTGGCTCGAGACGTCTGCGCTCTCACCTTCACTGCGGCCCTGGTTACCACAGTGAAGACGTGGAGGCTTGGAAGGGTCGGGGTGGGCGATGCAAAATCACTTGCTGGGTTCAATGTACCTTACTCCAGTGATGGACGCACTAAAACTCCTGACTTCACCACAATGTGCTACATCAATATAACAAAATTATACTTGTACCTTACAAATTTTAAAAAGAAAATTAAGAAATAAAATGCATGCAAGAAAAAATAATTTCACATTGTATTCATAAATTGTATCACTTGTACCCCATAAATATATACAACTATAAATTGTCAATTTAACAATTGACGATAAAATTTTTAATAGCAAAGAAAACCCCCCACCTATCTGAATAAGACTGACATCAGGTCATTGCGTCCCCCATTTCACTCCGCGGTTCTGCCTGGACAGTGAGGACGCTTTACGGGACCCCAGGGCCATTATCGCACCCGACAAAGGGAACAATTCCTTGGTATGTAGACCATAGTCAATTTCCCTAATTGTCTCAAAATGTCTTTTTGCACCTGGTCTATTGGAACCAGGATCTACACTAGGTCCACATGTCATGTTTGGTTATCAGATGCCTCCTGTGTTTTTCTTAGTCCGGTCTTCCCCACAGGAGCATGCTTCCATTGATGTATGAACGAACACGCCAGGTGTGGCAAGCTCCAGGTGTGACGCTGATTGCCCTGTCACTGAAAGTGCTCCTAGACATAAACAAACGCAACGTATGGATTTGTGTTGGATGTTGATTTTCACAAAGGAACTGTAAAATGGCATTTTTGGAGGCAATCTAGGAAAACTAAACTGTGTGTTAAGGAGTCGTTAATTTTATTGGGTGTGAGTTATGGGGTCTTGTGGCTATATTAAAAAATACCCTTATCTGTGGATGGCACACATTGAAGTATTTCTGGATGAAATGATATGATGGGTTTGACACTTTTTAAAAAGTGTCACAGTGCTGTGTGCCACTGAGGACTAAGTGCCTCCAATTTACGTTCACCCTTCCTTCTCAGTAGAGCCTGAGCTTTTAGCTGATCACCTAGCCACTTAGCCAAAACGTTCATTTGCAGCAAGGTGTGCTGAAATGACTGGAATCTGGCCTATGATATATAAATTGAAATGTTGTATAGAATTTCTGGTAAGTCACCTGAAAGGTGCTCAAACCCTTTTGTCCTTCTTTCATCCTGATGCTGGGAACATAGAGATATTGGCTGGAGATTCCTCCCCACATTTGAGAATAAAAATGAGAGCAACAGCTCAGAGATGGCGAAGCTGAGAGGAGCCTGAGCCTCCGATGATCGTTAAGCTGCTGTATAAGCCTATGACTGTCTGTCTCTGGACTTCTGAAAAATTCAAGAATTTTACAATGACTATATATGCGTACGCACCATGTAGATGACACTATCAACATTTTATATACTAGCTTTACCACATATCTATTATCTATCAATCCTCAGAACAAAAAAATTAAGTGTTAACAAATATTGAAATCTACTTAATTTTATGCATGCTGAAGAAGTATAGAGATGTGTTTAAATTATTCTGAAATCTTTCAAAAAGAAGACATATAACAAAAGAGTTGTACAATGGCCAATCATCATACAAAAAAATGCTTTATATTATCTGCCATCAGAGAAATGCAAGTTAAAACCACCGTGGGATACTACTTTATACTCACTAGAATGGCTAAAACTAAGAAGACGGATGAAGCCAAGTGTTGGTGGGGATCTGGAGCAACTGGAGCTCTCGGACACTGCTGGTGGAATGTAAATGATGCAGCACCTCTAGAAAAACAATTTGGCAGTTTCCTGCAAAGTTAAATATACATTTACCATGTGACTTGGAAATTCTACTTCTGGATTTCTATTAAAACAGTGGCAATGAAAACTATGTCCACAAAAAGATTTATATACTAACATTCACAGCAGCATTATTCCTAATAGCCAAGAACTAGAAACACGTGTCTATCCACAAGGTGACTAGATAAATTAAATAGTAGTCAACAATAAAAAAAAAGAAAAACTATGAATCTGTGCCAAAATATGGATAAGTCTTTAAGTACTTTCCTCCCTTAAACATTTAGTGTTACTGTATAATCGCTTAAAAAAGAAACTCAGTGCTATAAAAATCCATTTTAATCCCACTGTATCTAACAGAAATTCCTCAGATATTCTTATATGTGCTTAGTGGTCCCAGAGCTATTGCTGTGCTCCCTTAAACGTGTAATAGGTCCTCATTTCAGTGGGGGTTTCAAAGGGAGTGGGAGAAAAGGGTGTCTAGCTGCCATATTGCCTGAAACTAGTGCTTTAAAACATTATTTTTCTTCCAGAATTTCTAATTCCCTGTAGCAACATACTGTGACTTTAACAGATTTAATCCAGATCTTCCAAGCATGCAGAATGGCTCTGTGGCCTTCTCTGTGGCTCAAGAAAATAAAGATAAAAATAAAAATTAGCTTTTAAAGTACCACAGTCAATGAAGCAATGTGATATGAGTATTGAATTAAAGCTCAAGAAGTACAGGCATTAATTTTATTTTTCAAGAATGATTAATGATATGAGAAAATATCTATGACATAATATGAGAAAAGCAGCACACTGTCTAGTGCCTTAGGGCAAGTCACTCAAATCTTTTCAATCGTGACTTTTCCAATGAAAAAGAATATTTATGAAAATTTAAAGTTAGAACAGAGATATTTATCATCCTGTCTCTTTTATAACATCACCATGAAAAGGTCAGAAGGAAAAAATGTTTTACTTGATGGACACCCCGCAATGTCGAGGTCTAACCCTAAATCCATTCCTCTGTAGTGTCCTGTCTTCTTCTGAGAAGACATGTATCGTGGCGGTTAGGAGCTCAGGTTAGGAGCCGGGCTGCCCAGGCTTAAATACTAGCTCAACTGCTTATTTGTTGCAAGTCCTCAGCAAAGTATTTAAACTCTTAAATTTAAATTACTTAAATTTAAATTCTGAGATTATTCATATGTAAAATAGGGGTGGGACCAGTACTTTCCTCGTAGGGTTCTTTTTTTTTTTTTTTTTTGAGACAGAGTCTCACTGTGTTGCCCGGGCTAGAGTGCCGTGGCATCAGCCTAGCTCACAGCAACCTCAAACTCCTGGGCTCAAGCGATCCTCCTGCCTCAGCCTCCCGAGTAGCTGGGACTACAGGCATGTGCCACCATGCCCAGCTAATTTTTTCTATATATTTTTAGTTGTCCGATTAATTTCTTTCTATTTTTAGTAGAGACGGGGTCTCGCTCTTGCTCAGGCTGGTTTTGAACTCCTGAGCTCAAACAATCCGCGCGCCTCGGCCTCCCAGAGAGCTAGGATTACAGGTGTGAGCCACCGCGCTCGTAGGGTTCTTATGACACTCAAATGAGTTCATGTATGCAAAGCGCTTACAATAGTGGGTGGCACAGGATAAGCTTTGAATCAATATTAACTCGAAAATAAGTGCACACTCAGGCACCTTCATGAAGTCCTAGTGGTTACCTGCTGGGTAAGCAGCTTCTAACACGGATCCCAGTGATTCCTGCCTCTTTGTATTCATACCCTGTGTAATCCCCTTTGCTTTAAGGTGAGCTGGATCCAGAGGCTTGCTTATAGTTAATAGCTTATGGAAAAGTGGTAGGATGTCACTCCTAAAATTAGGTTAGGAGCAATGTGACTTCTGTCATGCTCATACTCTCTTTTTACTCACTCACTCTGATAATACGAGCTGCCATGATGAAAGGGACATGTGGCAAGAAATTACAGGTGTCCCCTGGCCACGGCCAGTAAAGAGTGAAGACCCCTTCACCCAGTCCAACAGCCTGCAGGCAGCTGAATCCTCCCAACCAGCACGGAAGCGAGCTTGGAAGAGGACTCTTCCCTATTCAAACCTGGAGATTCTTGATTAGAGCTTGTGAGATACCCTGAGCCAGGGGTCCCAGCTAAATTGTACCTGGATTCCTGAACCACAGAAACTGTGACATCATGTCTGTTATTTTAATTCACTAAATTGAATAATTTGTTATGAGTAATATATAACTAAGACATATTTTGGTATCGGCAGTAGGGTGCTGTTTTAACAAATACCTAAAAATATTGGAGCTGCTTTGGGCTTTGGGACAAGACTGGGAAAAATTCTGAAGAACAGGATAAAGAAAACTTAAATAGCTTTGAACAAACTGTTAGTAGAATTCTGGATCTTCAGGATGCTGCCTATAAGAACTCAAAAGGAAATGAGACTGAGTTTACATTGCAAACTAATGAAAAGCAGGGTCCTGAAGAAATATTTACATACCCATATTCATAGCATTATTCACAATAGTGAAATCACTGAAGCAACCCAATGTCCCTCAACAGATGAACGGATAAGCAAAATGTGGCATACAAATACAATGAAATATTATTCAGCCTTAAAAAGAAAGGAGGCCAAGTATGGTGGCTGTAATCCCAGCACTTTGGGAGGCCAAGGCGGGCCTTGGATTGCTTAAGACCAGGAGTTCAAGACCAGCTAGGGCAACACAGTGAGACTCTGTCCACAAAAAACATAATTAGCTGGGCATGGTGGCGTCTGCATGTAGACCCAGCTACTCAGGAGAATTGCTTAAGCCAAGGATTAGAGGCTGTAGAGCTGTGATCACGCCACTGCACTCTAGCCTGGGCAACAGAGTGAGACGCTGTCTCTTAAAAAAAAAAGAAAGAAAGAAAGGCTATTCTGACATACACTACGATATGGATAAATTTGAGGACATTATGCTAAATGAAATAAGTCGGTCACAAGAAGAAAATACTTTATGATTCACTTATATGAGGTACTTACAATAGTCAAAGTCACAAAGACAGAAATTAGAATGTTATATATTATGGGCTGGGGATAAGGGGGAATCGGGAATGATTATTTAATGGGAAGAGAGTTCCAGTTTTACAAGTTGAAAAGTGTTGTGGGGAGGATGCACAACATTATGGATGTATTTAATGCTACTGAACTAGACTTAAAAATGGTTAAGATTGTACATTTTATGTTATGTGTATTTTACCACAATTTTTAAACAAACAAAGTAAAAAATATGTTATTGGAAACAGAAGAAAGGGGAATCCTTGTTATGTATCCACAGATTACTGTCATCTGCACTTATGGGGAAAGCAGAAAACGTACCTAATGAACTTGGTAATCTAGCTAAGGAGATTTCTAAGACAAATGTTGAAGGTGCTGCCTAGTTTCTTCTTGTTGCTTATAAAAATACAAGAGAAGAGAGATGAACTGAAGAAAGAACTATTAAACAAAGGAGCCAGGACTTGATGGTTTTGAAAATTCTCATCCTCTCCAGACAACAAAAAATGCTAAAATTAAGAAATGGCTTCTGAGTATTGTCAGGAATAGGCGGTCTAGGAAAAAGACAAGGTTATTAAGACCTCAGAAAGATCAAAGGACTAGGTTATTATTCAGCCTACAAAGGGTCCTTTAAAGAGATTAAGTATGTATCTCACAGAATTTCTCAAATAACATGGCCTCTGGAAAGCTTAGAATATTGTCTTTCAGCTTTCTCGGCAGAAGCCCCATGTAGAAAAGAGTTCATCTAGAAGAAGCTTATGGGTGTGTCGTTAGTCTAATGGTATGAACCCCAGTGAACTTCACAGAAGCCCCATAAAGTAGCTAAATAGTAGAAAACTATTAAAACAGTATTGGCTTGGACTGAAGGGGACAGAGACAGAACTCAATGAAAAAGTCATTGGGCTTCCAAAACTCTACTGGCAGGAAGCGGCTGAGAAAGTTATTCAGCTGTAAATAGTTCCCACCTTTCATAAGGAAGGAAGGGTAGCCCAACAGGTATGGAACCAAGAGCCTAGAGTGTGGAGCTGAGAGTCACAGAGAATTGTTAACATTCCCAGGCCTTGAAGCCTAATCAAGGAACTTCTGACATTGCGCTGGTAGATTTCAGAATTACTATGGGCAGTGGCTCCTCTGTGTGTCCGTTCCCCACCTTTTGATCAGGAATATCTACAGCAACTACCCAATGCTCGCACCACCATCGCATATTGGGTATATGTGGACAGACGACCACTTCCTAAGTCCCATAGATGCATCGATGGAGGGGAACCGTGCTCGAGGAGCTGTGTCTAAGGAAATCCACCCAAGCCTCATCCACGCCTGGACCTTATTCGAGAAGGTTGTGGATTTTGGTATCCATACTTACTGCCCAGCTAGCTATTCTTTTATGTCTTCATTTACTTAAGCATTATTGAGTGCCTACTGTTTACAAGTTACTCAGTTACATGCAGGGTAATCAAAGGAACCATAAGACATGTTTCCTTAAGTCTGGTGGGAAAGGCAGAGAGGTAATCTCAAGATACCATCATAGTGAAATAAGTATTGCGTGGTAATATGCCCAGTATGCAATGGGAAAAGAAGGATATTAAATCAGGGGAGCCAGAGAAGGATTCCTGATCAGGGGAGACTTGAGCCAAGTGCTGAAGGGCAGGCAGAAATTATCTGAGTTGAACTGCTTGAAATTGCCATTTTCGTAGTTCAGAAATGGTTGATTGGTAATTTAATACAGTTTTACCTAATAGGTAGGTAACAAGTATTCTAAACAGAGAACTTTAAGTTAAATATGATAGATTGAGCACAAATGGGCTTGTCAACAATCCATCTCCAAATCTCACTGCAATGATATTAAAGAATTTTGGAGACAGGGTCTCCGTCACCCCAGCTAGAGTACAGTGGTGTGATCATAGCTCACTACAACCTCCAACTCCTGGGCTCAAGCGATCCTCCTGCCTCAGCCTCCCAAGTAGCTGAGACTACAGGCATGTGCCACCATGCCCGGCTAATTTTTCTATTTTTTGTAGATCCAGGGTCTCGCTTTTGCTCAGGCTGGTCTCAGACTCCTGATTTCAAGCGATCCTCCCACCTCAGCCTCCCAGAGTGCTAGGATTACAGGAACAAGCCACCGTGCCTGGCCTGAGGAAATTTTTAAAAGGCAAAAACTCAAAGAGCAAAGACACTAAGAGGAACAGGAAGCTATTTAACAAATGGACAAGTGGTCATTGAATTAGTAGACCTGAGAAAGTGGAATCTTCTTTGAAGGTGAAGCAAGCCCTAAAGAGGGATAATTCGTTCCATACAACCCCACACAATGCATGTGAAAAAGGACCCTCCACCAAGACATACCATCATGGTATTTCTCAAAGTCTTAAAAATTTCCCTTCCTTTTTAGGAAGCCATTGGAGGGTGAGCTCTAACAAGAAGATGGAGTGGCAAGGGGAGCCAACGTGGGAAGGAGTGAGGGCAGGTGCTAGAATGAGAGCTGCGAAGCAGCCAGTGGAGATCGGTACGTGACGACGGCGTTGTCAGGGGAGACGTGTCCCAAACAAGGAGAAATTGATTATCAGATGTGTCTGAAATCACGGAATAGAGAGTGACACTGTTTTAGGAAGTTTGGGGATTAATAAATGATAGGTACATAGGTACATAGGTACATAGAAAACCAGGAAAGTGAATTTTAAAAGACAACTATTAACTCCAGGGAAACAAAAAGGACTATAATCAAACTATGCAGACCTCTGTGACTAATATTTACAAGCAGAATAAAATACTGAGCTAACCAAATGTCATAACTAATTAGGAGGATCAGAACACTGTGTGCGTGTGTGTATAAGAAAGCTAAATAAATAGTTGGAACTCAATAAATAATATCAAAACTTGAAAAAGTCAAGGACAATATAAGCACATGTTATTTAAAAATATGGAGCCAAATAAGAGAGACATAAAAAGAGTGAAGTTTGGTTGTTTCTGGGAAGTGGGAGTCAAGGATGAGAAGGATGGGTCAGGAAACTTTTTTTATATAAAAGTCTAGAGGAACTACTTCAGTTTTCTAAACTATATATGTTTTTAATTTAGAAAATAAAATAATATTTAAAGATAATCTCAATCTGAAGGAAGAGGTTTGCATACAATATTCTAACTGCTCCAGAGAACTGTATCTTGGCTGTCACGGAGATTACGTGTGGGATGGTTGTGAGAGATGATGAAGTCAGGAGTCCTACAGTGTGGGGCGATAGCTGAGCTAAGCACTTTGGAATTCATCTTGAAAGGTAGGAAGGAGCTGCCAAAAGATCTTACCCAGGAGGGCGGCATGGTCTTGGCTGTTTTAGAAAGGCCAGTCATCAAGGGTCAATGAACGCAAAATGACCCGATTGCCCCGAGCTCTCGGTAGACGATGTGCATGCTGGGGAGAGATGATTTGCTGAGGACGGGGGATCCGTGTCCGCAGAGGGGGATTGTTCAGAGGTTGGGTGGGTGGGCCAGTTCTAGGGAGAGCACTGACTTCGAAACTGCCTTCGTCTCCTGTCAGAAGTCTGTGCTCTTACTTCAGTGGAAAGGTGTCAGTTTCGTGCGTTCTCACCTGCAATGGACTTTTTAAAAATATAACCTCTACGTAGAGACCAAGCCGCTCTCACTGGCGGCGCCAGCCGTGATGTGGAAGGCAGGTATGCGAAGCTCAGGCAGCATCTCCTGTCGCCCTGCAGTGACCTCGGTGGGCGGCGACGCGGCCGTGGCAGCAGAGACGCAAGGACGGGTGCAGACAGGAAGTCGAGCGGGCGGTTCAGTAAGGGCTGGTGACTGATCGCTGCGGGCGTCAGTGCGCCCCCGAGAGCCACGGTGGACTCTTCCCAGCGATAACAATGGGGTTCTCGGCTGCGAGCGTTGGAAGCAGGGTCCCCCTGAAGCCAGTAAGAGATTTACTAGAAGGACTTCGGTGGCTCTCAGAATCCACAGAGGGTGGGGAACAAGAGCTGGAGGACAGACAGCGGCCAAAGAAGCCATAGAGATGCAGGAAGTAGGAAGTACAAGAGTCTTGTACCAGGAAGACTGGCCAGAAGGTCGCCACTTTGGCGGCAGCTTCAAGCCAGCAGTCGCGGGCGCCATCTCCGGGTGCCGCTGCCGCTGCACGAGGAAGCGCACGCAGCCCTTCGTGTCTGTGGCTCTCATCAGACTCGCCTGGGCAGAGCGTTCGGTTGCCTGATCCTTGATCACGTGCCCGTGGTCCGTGGCTGCGGGAGTGGGAGCAGCACTTAGTTGAAGGACGCCCGCGGGAATACACCAACGCTACATGCGGTGGGGATTTGCTGTTCGACCAAGAGACACTTGGCAGATGTCCACGATTTGACGTAAAGCCAAGGAACTGGGACTGTAGTTAACAAGAAATTTCAGTATCCCGTTGGCAGGGCTCTATGGCTATTAGCCAGAGCCCTTGGCTAACCCTCGACTCCTGGTGACTCAGACCCTTTGTGTGGATTTGGGTCCCTTTGTTCTGAGTTTCCTGGTCTGGGCCTGGCCTCAGCTGATTTTGACTTGCCTCTGTGCCTGTCTGCTCTCTGCCTGAGCTACCCTCTCTGGCTGTGGCTTCTCATCCTCTTGGCTAAAGATGCCCACTGACCTGACTTCTCCATCCCCATTCCTTTCAGGCTGCCTGGGCTGCTTGCTGCTGAAATCTGGAAAGATCAGACTCTCTTGGCACTATGTGACTATCTCTTGTCTTGATATTGTAAAAAATTTTTCATGAGGCAACGTATTTGTTCATTCTCTTTTGGAAGTGGACACCAGGTCTTGCATACCTATATCCAACGTCAAAAAGCCACAGGGATGTGGACCTAATCAGTATTTTCTTTGAAGGACTCTGCACTTAACTAAATACTTAGAAGCAATACAAAAATGATTGTTTAAAACACATTACATAATCAATCATGCATTTATCCAATGTGCATGTTATTCAATGAAGATACGATTTGATTTCCAAAAATTCAGAATAATATCACAACAGATGGTGAGGCCATAATTCTACTTTTCTTAGGTAAGTGGTCTTTCAGAGATAATTTCCCATTTTACCGTGGTTAGTACATTTCTTCAATTCAGGTGACGGAGTACAAAATGCTTTATCTGGGCCACTCTTTCAGTCAAGTGATTAAACCACTTTCCCATGAAGTCAGCACTTTCGACCCCATTTTACAGACAAAGAGGTGGGAACAAAAGGCTCCAATTTTGGAGAATTAAATCAAGGTTGAACAGCCCAGATGCAATGCTATTGTGTAGTCACTAATCAGTCATATAATCTCTGAGGACAACCAAAAAATTCTCTTGAATTTTTAAAAATAAGAACTTGAAAAGAATTATTTTCAACTATATTTGTAAATGCCTCATCTGGTCTAGATTGAATTATTCCTATGTTGCTACTTCTAAGGAATGCATAGCAAAAACACCACTTGTCTCCTGTGAACGAAGATGAGCGTGGACTCAGGGCTAGCCCTGCACGAGTAATATCGATGGGAAGATCCTCTGCTCACTGGCTGCAAAGCCCTGCAAGAGGTAAGATGGGAGCCTGAGGGAAGTGATTCATCAGGAAAAATGGTGTTTAAGACAATAGCTTCAAGGATTACAATGGAAAATTGGCAAGAGTGATATACAGCTGAAATTTTAGTAATGACAGGTAAAGTATTTCTATCCTATAATACTGAACATAAGAACCCTTACTAAAAATGACAAGCAATGCGAGTGGCTGGTATGGCAACAGCACACAGTTCGTCTTGGTGTGTGTATGTGTTTCCATAAAAGCACAGCTCTGTTAGCAATCCATAAGCCTATAAAGAATTAGGTAATAAGCAGATACATAAGTATGTAGTTACCAATTGCAATAGATAAATGGAGGAAATTAACAGGGACCAGGCCTAGATTTTGTGGCCCGATTCCATTCCAAAGCTGGCCACTCTACTCCAAGCTTTTCTACTCTCTGGGCTTTATTTCCATACAACACACCTTCATGTCTCCATGCCTTCGCTCAAGCTCCTTCCTCTACCTGAAATGTCATTTTTCCTTATATTCACAGATACTGACATTACTTAATCTTCACAGCCCAGCAGGTTTTCCCTTTTCTACCCACTCAGAGTCAAGCCCTCCTTTCTTGATCCTGCTGCCACAGCTCTCATTACATTTTGCCTGCTATGGTTACTTCCCAGTGAGATAAGCAACTTACGCGTAGGGACTGTGTTTCATTCATTTGCGCTTCTCCTACAGTTCTTTAAGCAGGAGCTCAGTAGTGCTGGGATGTGATCTCCAGGCCAGTTTCAGATGAAGCTAGGAGTGTGACGAGGAAACTGGGACTTACACTCACACCTGTGTGATTCCCTCCGTCTTC
>NW_012149097.1:298844-299494 GCF_000956105.1 Propithecus coquereli
CAGAACATATTGAACAAGGGAAAAACAGTGGAAATGAGAAGGGCTGAAACAGCTCATGTCTAGTCAAGTAGGAGTCTAGGATGATAACCAATGACATGGCCTAGCGTGACATTAGAAATACACATTGCTTTACTGAAGTGCAATTAATGTGGATACCGCACACCCAGCCTCAGACGAGCATTAACAACAGGCCGCTCGCGATGCAAGGCAGCCCCGCGCTCACAGTGCGTGTATTTGGTAAGGGAAATGCGGACACACGTTGTCTACAGAGCATCTCTCTCTGGGGAACCATTTGGATCACTTACCTCGTAAGCTCCACTTCAGATCCTCTCGACCTCACCTGTCTCGGGTTCTAGTTCTACTCGGCCTCCACCTGACCTTGCACAGGAGCGCTCTGCCAGCGCCTTGTTTCTGCTGTGCCACGCACTTCTTGCCTTCCACCCTTCAGTTACGTGACACAAATACAACTGCCTTTGTAACTAAGCTAACAACGTTTTGTTACTTGTAACTAGAAGTACTGACTAGCACAAGGGAGGAGATGCGGAATGTCAGGCCCACTAAAAATCTTATCTTAGTCCTAATCCAAGTCCCAGAAGTTTATAGTATTCATTCCATTTTCTAGATGAAGAAAGCGAGCTGTGACAGAGACA
>NW_012149097.1:299544-312748 GCF_000956105.1 Propithecus coquereli
CAGAACATATTGAACAAGGGAAAAACAGTGGAAATGAGAAGGGCTGAAACAGCTCATGTCTAGTCAAGTAGGAGTCTAGGATGATAACCAATGACGTGGCCTAGTGTGACATTAGAAATGCACATTGCTTTACTGAAGTGGGATTAGTGTGGATACCGCACACCCAGCCTCAGACGAGCATTAACTCGCAATGCAAGGGAGCCCCGCGCTCACAGTGCGTGTCTACGGTAAGAGAAATGTGGACACATGTTGTCTACAGAGCATCTCTCTGGGGAACCATTTGGATCACTTACCTCGTAAGCTCCACTTCAGATCCTCTCAACCTCACCTGTCTTGGGTTCTAGTTCTACTCGGCCTCCACCTGACCTTGCACAGGAGCGCTCTGCCAGCGCCTTGTTTCTGCTGTGCCACGCACTTTTTGCCTTCCACCCTTCGGTTACGTGACACAAATACAACTGCCTTTGTAACTAAGCTAACAACGTTTTGTTACTTATAACTAGAAGTACTGACTAGCACAAGGGATGAGATGCGGAATGTCAGACACACTAAAAATCTTATCTTAGTCCTAATCCAAGTCCCAGAAGTTTATAGTATTCATTCCATTTTCTAGATGAAGAAAGCGAGCTGTGACAGAGACAAGCAGTTGGCCCAAGGTCCCCTGGCTCTTAAGTGGGAGAACTAGAATTCAAACCGCTCTAGCTTAACTCACTATTATTTCCACACAGCCTGTTGCTTCTCGGATACTGATGAGCTGAATGGCTGAAATTGAATGCACGGTGTTTTTGAGATTAATATAAAGCGATTATCCAATTTAATAAAATTCAACTTTAAAAAGAGCAAAGAGTGACCCAGTAAAAACAAACAAAAACAATTGTGTAATAGGAGCAAGAATGAGGAAGGTGTGTGAAAACGGAGTGAGAGTCAGGAAACCAGTTTCAAGCCTGGTTCTGTCACTGATTGGCTGTGTGGCCTCAGGCCAGTCCCTTGAGGTCATAGAATTCAGGTAAGAGGAGGACCTCAGAGTGCACCGTTCTCAATATACTCGTTTGCCCCCAGGAAACTGGCACCCCAAGAATTTCAAAGGGAGCCTGGCCAGCACTGCGGTGAACAGTGGTGGTGTCACATGGAAACATCACCGCCGAAGTGACTGATCCTGAGGGCAAAATTTAAGCCCTCAAACCTCTCGGCAGCCGCACGCCAGTCTTCGCCCCTTAACCTCCTACTCTCCACTCAGTTGTGCAATTGTGTACTGTAGGGGAATTTTTTTTCCTAATTCCATTTGAAAAATACTAGTTCAGTCTCTTCTTTCATGTTTTCATTCCTCAAAGTGACTTAATGAGACCCTTTCAGATACGATAACAAGAATAGCAAACACTGATTTAGTCCCACTGTGCGCCACACTGATTGTGAATAAATATCTATGTGTATCTATTCTTTTAGTTTTTATGAGGTAGTGGTATTATCACATCCATCTTACGGATCAGGAAGGAAGCTGAGGCACAGAGAGGTTAAGGGACTTGCCTAAGTTGGCACAGGTGGCAAGCAGTCAGAGGGCTGGGGTCTTTCTTTTGACTGTACCAAGAATATTCTGTGGGGCTTAATTTTTTAGGCCTTAATTCTAATCATCAAAATGAGATACAACAAAATTTTGTACCTGTCCTGCCTGCTAGCAATGGATGCATTCACTGTGGTGTCTGAAATGTGTAATTCACTCTGTATTGTCTCTAATGTTTGTTTTGTGAATTAAGCTTTCTGGAACTTCTCTCTTGATGACTCCTTTGTAATGAATAGAGCCCCAGTGGGCAAAAGAATGATGGAGACACCACGAAGACTTGACCTCCGAAACCCCTTCATTCCATGACAGTCATCTAAGAAACTATTTGTGTTTCTATATGAGACCACAGACTTCACTGACTTATTAAGTATGAAAAATTAGATGGAATTGATTTGTTATTTTGTGTTTTAGATCTGAAATCTTGACATCATCAGTCTCCAGCCTATTGGAATGGTGTGAAGGGCAGAGAGCAAAGATTTCAAATAGACTCTAAAACTAAAGGAAGCCAAGAATGTCTTCGAGTAGGGGAGTGTTCCATTAGTATGTGTCTTTGGCTCTTAATTCATTTTGCTTTAAAAATTATATTCTGTTAAGGGCTTTAAGTCTAGAATTCTGTGTCCTCCATACCAAGATTAGGATCAGGTGACAAAAAAAAAATATTGGATTAGGAAGCACGAGCCATTTTTTGGCTCTAAATTTATTCTTATATCTACTAGTTATATGATCTTAGCAAGGCTATTGGTCAACTTGGGTTACTCTCTCCTCATCTGGAAAATTAGGCAATTTGGTTAGATGACTTCTGCTGTCATTTCTAACTCTTGAAAGTTCGTGATCGCATCATGTTTTCTTCACTTCACTTAAGATAGATATATTTCAATTTTTAATGAGAAAAGTTAATAAGGGGAAGGAAACATTTCTGAGGATAAGGTGAGCCCAAGACCAAAAACAATAGCTTGCTTGAAGTCACACATCTCTGAGCACACTAGGTAGGTTGACTCTCGTTGTTCTCCCCATACAACCAACCGTTCCAGTAAAAAAGGATCCTTATCTCGAACCAACAATACTAGCTGCTCATTTAACTCATGATGAAAGTTAGAGGAAAAAGTCCCTTCATGTTAATAAGAGGGTTATGTTGCCATAGTCTCAGTCACAGAGAACAATACTACGCTGTCACGAAAGTGCCTTTCTGGCAAAGAGAGGAGGTTTCTATTATTCCCCACAGGGATCCGGCGTCAATGCTCACTGGCAAGTAGAAGTGGAGTGTTAATAATTATTGCTGAATGCTAACCAAATACGTGGTGGTCAAGTCTTCAGATTCACAGAGTAGCTTGTATTGTTTTGTTCCTTAAACAATAAACAAATAAGTTAGAAGTGTAAGTTCCAGCCAAGTCTCATCCAAGACCATTTTGTTCTGTTTTAACATAACAAATTCTCAAAGAACAGACACCATTTCCCCCGAAGGAATAAATACGAAGGGTATAACAGTGTAATTGCACTGAATGTTAATTTAAAAATATCATAGCCTCCGAGTAATACTGTGAACTGTGTTCACGGAAAATCGGTTCTGCCACCTATCTTCAAAGTGAAAACGGATGCAACGAGGGAAGCATGGGGAGCCCGTGGCCAGTCATCTGTGGTGAGGATGATCCAGCCGGACTGGCATTCAAGGATAAAGGCAAAAGGAAGTTTTGGACATGTAAGAACTCATCAATTAGTGTTCCCAACGGCCCTTCTTAAGAAATCTACTGGAGGGCAAACTTCAGCCAACCAAGACGTAGCTGGAAAAATGACCATCAGGTTTTTCCCTACTGTCCCTTCTGCTGAAGGAAGCCCAGGAGGACTAAGTGCTGTTGAACTGTGTCTAAACAGGATACTCAGCCTCTGTCACCCTGACAATGACAGTGATAGTGTCTGTGCTGTCACAATATCTCCGGTACCTTCTACTCATCACAGTAAAGTCTATTTTGACACAGAACAAGAAATACTGTGCCCCCAAATCGCAGAGGTTGGAAAAATCAGTCAATGTAAGTAGACAATGTTTCTAGATGACCTCCTGTTCTCGGTGGGTGTTCAAATGAAACGATTGCTAAAATCCTGTTCAGTGTTGATATTTGATGATTGTATGGCATTTTGGCATGGCATAATATTTACTCAAGACTTTGGACTGATTCATTGGTACCATTTCTTCCTCAAAACTGCCCTCAACAATGAAGTTAATGCTGGCAAAGTGCCATCCTTTAAACAGAGGAACTGCGCCACAACTCACAAGGAGGAAACACTGAAATTTTTCAACCATCCAGCTTCCCAGCCAATACAATAGAATCACATTATAAAGGTTGACCTTGCCTTGAAGGACTCTAATCTGAGAAATCTTGTAGAAGCCACTGGAAGCCTTTCCAATGGTTTGGGTCAACTTGAGGGTAGGCCCCTATGATTCACATTCAGAAAAGACCTTAGAAGCCATTTATTGCAATTTTATAATTTTCTAGAAAATACTGAGGCAGAAGAAATTCAGATTTGACTAAGTCCCCGAGGAAGCAATTTGCTGAGCTAGAACTCTAGCAAGTTCCTGTTGCCTCCTGCACCAGGGGCTGTTGAAGTCTCTGTTCTCGTCAAGCTCCCGAGCACACCAGCTTCCCCTTCAGGCTCCGGAAATGGATGGGCTTAAACGGTCTTCTCTCTCACAGAAAAAGTAGCAACAATAAGACAAAAACTGTCTAGGCTTCCTGCCACCAACTCTGAATCTTTCTACCTCCTTCCTTCTGCTAGGGGGGGAGAGGAGGCCTCCCTTCTATCCTAGGCTAATCTTTTCCCCTGAGCTCTGCCCCCATTTTCTCTTCAAAACTGACAGGAACCACCAGTCACCTTCTGGGGACCTTGATCAACTGATTATCTCTTCTCTGCTGTATCTTCAGGTTGTCTCTGTTGACTTTTCCATACTCAAGGAAACTTCAACTCTACCATTTATATTTCATGCATTTTAATAAAAAGAAAAATAAAATTTGGAGTAAATATGAGTATTTGTTGATTTTAGTGGTCGATACATGGGAATTTATTGTTTTAATTTCAGTATCTTTTGTATCAACATTTTTTTCCTTCAAAAGAGAAAAAAGATTGAGAGCAGTGTTTTGGGCTCACTCAAGATCAGAGAGCATAAATGCAAAATAGCATCCATCTGTGGGGACTACACAAAGTCACTGCTTCTCTCTAATTTGCAGAAAGTGAAGGAAGTTTTGAGCCCTGATGACCGAGGTTAAGAAAAAAAGAAAAAGAAAAGTGAATTAGGAGAGTGTTCTGTTTACATTTGGGTAGGGGACTTCCAAACTCCACTTTGGCAGCTGTGAAATGATTTATTTATAGGTGGCCCAAAAAGTTAGCTGGAAGTCATCATTTGGAATTTTTAAACCTTTTCAGCGATTTTACTAAAAACATTATCAACCATTGTAAAAACACAAAGGAAGTCAAATTTCATCAACTGAATTCTCAAGTGTCTGTTGGCAACTAATTAGTATTCAAGATAGAATTAATAAGCTAGGCCAAAATTTTATTTTCTATTATATTACTCCTAATTTCATAAAAAATAATTGCAGCTATTCTAGAAAAAAACACTTTACTTTCCCATTTCCAGATCCTCACTGTCCTCAGTAGATTTAAATCCATTCCTTCCTCCTTCCTAATTTTCTTGAAATAGAGTACCTGCCCTCCTTCCCCATCCAAGGCCAATCTCTCATCCTGGGTCCGGGACCTCCTTCTTCCCTGCTTTTTGGAACTTTATACCATGTCTTGTCTCTTATTTTCTGTCTTCAGCCTTTGCCTCTCTACTAGGCCATTCCCATAGCATTTAAACACGTTTCCATAGGTCTCTCCACACAAAAAAACTTCTCCACTGATCTGACATCCTTCTCCAGCTGACCCCAATCTCTTCTCCTACCATCACAGCCAAACTCCTCAGAAGTTAATATAAAAAGTTGTTTTGAAAAAGGTGAACTTTGCCCTCTTTCCGTTTCCTTATTCCCTCTCATTCCTCAATCCCACCCATCTGGCCCTCCCTGGCCCCATGTCACCATCGACCTTGACATCCCCTTTATGGCATGAGTACAACTTTTGAAGGGTAAGCAGACAACAACTTATTCTTCACTACCATTTGGGCTTTTCAGGACTTGGATAAAGTCTTGGACACATACATAGTTTTTCTAGTCACTCTGAGGTATTAATAAAGAATTTGATTTTTTAGGTGATTGAAGTTTTGCTATTATACTGGACTGGAATCTTTATCTCTAACCCAAATCCAAGCTTCTCCCTAGCTGAGGCCTGTCTTAAGCTGAGCAACCTGCAGTGAGGAAGGGGTCTGGGTGGCTCTTTCCACACTCACATACTCACGGTGCTTCCTCTGCCTCCCCAGGGTTGGAGCACAGAAATTTTTAAGCTGACAGGTGTAGTCATAATCTGGCATTGATGGTTTTGGAAGGCACCTGCATCTCCTGTATCTGAGAAGACTAAGTCCAACCCACACATCACACACACACATGTTTATGAGTCCCCACGGGTTATATGGATATTATGTAAAGAGATTTATTTCAAGGAATCGGCTCATGTGATCCTGGGGTTGGCAGCAGGCCAGAAACTCTCAGGCAGGAGCTGATGCTGGACTCCACAGACAGAATTTCTTCTTCAGGGAAACCACAATTTCTTTCTTAAGGCCTTTCAACGGATCGATTCAATCTAGGCCACCCAGATAATTGAAGATAATCTCCTCAAGGCCAAGCGATTGTAGATGTTAACCACAGCAACACCTGGATTAGTTATTTAATTGAATAATTGGGTATTATAGCCCAGCCATGCTGACACAACTGTCATACTCCCCTCCCCCACCAAAGGAAGGTAGGATAGGCATGCACAGCACACTGATGACCCCTACTAAGTTTTTAACACTCTTTCCCGTAACCTTGAGGCAGCACTCATGGCGGTAGAGCATTTTTAAATCACCCTATTTTCAAGTAGCGTGAACATGGCCTAGCACTCTGCTTTAGAGTTTGGGGTATTTGACACCAATTACTCTAATCTTTAGGGACCAGTTGAATCTTTTAACATCCTGCTGCAACTTCATGTCACCAAATCCAAGGGACACTTTTTGGTTTTCATTTTTAATTTTTCTGTACTGGTAGATGAGGGCTGATCCAGTGGATGATCCGGATTCAGCCTCCCCTTCATAGTCTGTGTCAGTGACCCCCGGACCCTCCGCCAAGTTACCCCCAATAATGTACATCTAAGTAAAAAAGATCATGCTTATTATGCAAATTGTGGCCTAACTTTGCCCCAGCCTTCCCTTCCAATCAGTTTGCAACCCCTAAGTACCTACTATTTAGAGATTCAGGAGCTGTCACTGCATTTGATACAACATACCACTCCCGTCTTCTTGAAATACTTTCTTCTCTTGGCTTTTATGACCTCACACTTTCCCCATTTTCTTCCCTCCTCATCTTCTACCAAATTGCTAAACATTGGGGTTTCTCTTGGCTTTGCCCTAGGACTTCCTCTCATACCATACTTCCCTAGGAAGCAGACTGAAATGGAGACGAGGCTACAGGAAATCTCTAGGGAGTGACTCAGGAGTGCTTTGGGGATCAACACATGTGGGGAAGGAAGTAGGACCAGGCAGTGGGAGAAGCCTGGCTGTGGTGCCATCACAGCCCCCCCACGGGGAGTTCTGAAGCTGAGATGGCTTCTGTGGCAGTTACCTTCGTGTGTCAACTGGACTGCACTGCAGGTGCCCAGATCAAACATTGTTTCTGAGTGTTTCTGAACGAGATTAGCATTTGAATTGGTGAACTCAGTAAAATAGATTGCCTTCCTCAATGTGGACATCATCCAATCTGTTGAGGGCCTGAACGGGAAAAAAAAGGCAGAGGAAAGAGGGATTCATCCCTTTTGCTTCCTACCTGCCTGCTTGAGCTGGGACGTGAGTCTTCTTCTGCCCTTGTGCTGGGATTTACAACGTCAGCTCCCCTGGTCCTCGAGCCTTTGGACTTGGACTAGAACTACACCACCAGCTTTCCTGAGTCTCCAGCTTCCCAGCCTCCATAATTGTGTGAGCCAATTCCTCATAATAAATGTCTTCCTATGTAGACAAACTATTAATTCTGCCTCTCTGGAGAACCCTAACTTACATGGCGTCATGATTGTTCAGAGACTGGGCCCTTACTATGCTTCTCCATCTCGTGGTGGGTTCCCTAATGTTGGAGGTGTTCACCGACAGGCTAGCAATCACTCAGGAGAGAGAGAACAGAGGGGATTCAAGCATTTTCTGGGTTTAGAACCACAGGTAAACATTTTCAATGATTTTACAGGTCTCACTCCATCTCGGCCATGTAAGAGCCACCTATAAATGGGGCTCACAATGTCTGCCTTGCCCACTTCGTAGGACTGCTTTAGAAGATCCTTGAATTGACGCATGTGAATATAAATTAATAAACTAAAAAGTTATGAAAAGAAAAGTCTAAAAAGAAAAGTCTTTTCTTAGTTGAAATTTAATATTATCATCATCAAAATATTCTTTCCAAGTATAAAGAATCTGCTAGCAATGATATATAGCCCTTACCTCAATACTTCTGTGGAGGTGCACGAAGGGATCACAGTTTAGACTAGAACGGCTGTGAAACTAACACAATGACTGTTTTATCTACTGAAAGTGAGATATCACTGCCTTGAGAGAAAGCAGGGAGGCAGTTACTTCCATTCTGTGTAGAAGGTCTCTTAAGCCCCCGAGATCAAGACCCAGAAAGGCAGCCCATTTGCTACCGTTATTCTGAGAGAGCTCTGGGATCCTGCTAGTTTTACCCATGTCTGGTCCCCATATTCTCTTCAGGCTCAGTAGGACGAAAGTTGAATTTGCCATAGGTGCGCTATGAGGAAGATATTCTGCTTTATTTTGAGGACCTGTATTGGGAGCAATAGGAAGCAGTCCTCCTGGATCTATCACGTGTCACACGGCATGAGCTTCCGAGCCATTCTCCATGAGTGACCAGCCACGTAACAAAGGTTATCCTCCATTGGCCATTCAGATCCACTCTCCACCCTTCTCTGCCCTGCTCTGTGCCCTGGGAGAGGCTCACCTCTACCAAGCGCAGGAACTGGGCAAACTTTGCCTCTGGTATCTGGATGGCTCAGCCCATGGGAAGAGCTGGCAGGAGATCTGAGGGCAGGAATTATTCCCTGGTCCTTCCCTGCTGGACTATGGTTTTGCAGTGGATTCTGTTCCATGGCTCCAGCTCCTGAGGGTTCTTCATTAAAAGCTATTTAGGCCCTTTGAGGGGCCATTTTTTTTCTGCCAGAACCTTGGTTGCTAACTACCTCTGCAAGCGTCATTTTCTTTCTCTATTTTAACATGAGGGTAATAAAAGAAGCTACTTCATTGTTCAGGAGTAAGGATTAATTGAGATAATGCTAGTAAAGTACTTAATACACAGTAGATACTCAGTAAACATTAGCTATTATCATCATTATTGCTCGCCAACTGCAGATAAATTGAGATGATTTGGGGCCACTTTTGACTGAGAATTAATTTGAGACAGTGATCAGCAGATTACAAAGCCCAAGCTCTATTCCATGTACTTCTCACCGCAAATAACCTTTACTTGCCCTCATCCTCTTCTGCTTCCTTGCAGCCTCCCATGACTGACTCTTTCTGTTTCTTTTGATGTGTATGTGACTTCCTCGAGGCTTCCCTCGGTGGAGACTATTTTTTTTCAATTCTAAAAACATCTGGTCATTTTGTAACTTCTCTAAAAAAAATCTGGTGGTGACTGATTCAGAGATTTGAGGTATGGCTGACAACTTGCAAGCATTTGAAATTCAAGGAGATGAATGAAAGTCCTTAAGACTGATCCTGAAAGCTCTCTCACCCAAGCAGACTTATTTCAGTCTTCCCAGCCCTACACTTGAGTCTGTGGGTGAAATGAATGGGGAATGGCTGGGAAGATGGATAATACTCAACAAGCGAGAAATTAGTGGGATTATGTACTAAGTGTTTTTTATTCTCCTACTCTGGATGTGATACCTTTTTTTAAAGTTAAAAAACAGCTCTGGAGAAATGGATCGTACTCTTAAATTCCAAACTGCCATAAAATTATTCAGTGGAGGGGCCTTGGTCTAAAAATGCATTTTAAAACGCTAATAATAAACAGACTCCAAGTGACTTCATCAGTCACCATTGTGCCTCTCATTTTGTTCCCATTCAAACATACCGTAGTAACTAAATTTAAATACCGTACATGTTGGAGCCTTTTAGAAGCCTTCTCCAATGATGTCACTGAAATCAAAACTCCTAACACTAATTTGACTCCTAACAATATAATCGTGAACTCCTTTATGGCAACTTTTGGACTTTTGTAATATTATTCAAATTTCAAGTAAGTCTAGATCCATTAATTCATTTATCCCAAAAATGTTTTTTGGTAAGAGCAGTGGACGTCTATAGAACACTGCTGTGTGCCAGGAGTTGTGCCAGGTGCTTTCACATGCCATGGCTCCTCTGAACAACCCATGAAACAAGTATTATCAACATTTCATAAATAAGGAAACTGAGATTCAAAGAGTTTTGGTAACATTTTCCCTTCTTCTCACCTCAATCACAACACCTGGCACGGGGAGGCAGAGTGACCCTACACCTATGAAATCCCAGAACATCAAAGATAAGTAAAATGATTCCTGCCCTCCAGAGCTTATTCTTTCCTTCAAGATAGGAACCAGTGCTTGTAGGTTTGTAAAGTATGGTCATGATGTATCTTTCCCTACAACAACCCTACCACACCCACCCATACCCTCCCAGTGCTGTCTCATACCCTCCATATTGAAAATGTGTAGATGGCTTCCCTCCTCACAGCCTCGGCCCCGTGCTGCTTTATTCCAACAATCATCTTGACTCTGTTTCAGTTACTGTTCACAAACCTAATGTAGGTGTTCCCCCTCCTCAACAGAATATACCACACGGTTCCACCTCTGTTGTGGGTGATGTCAATGTTCCTCTTGTAATCCCTATACCTACCTTGGGGACGGTTCCCATACAGGCTGATGGCTTCCTGAGTCTTTCTACCTGATGGCGTTCTCTATCTTCAGGAGCTTCCTCACCCCATACACAGAGCAGGAAGAAAGTGCCAGAGTGTCAAAACCCCAAGAGGGACTGCTCAGCCAATGAAGGAGTAGGAATTGGTAAATAAATACTCTGACCATATTCTCCAATGGCAAGATTCTGAGACATGTTCCACATCGTCTCTGAAAGGGTTCCCAGAGGCGTTGAGCCCCAGATGTCCACAGTAGTAACATTCTCATCAGTGGAATTTTTATTGGCTTTCCTTGTTGAGATCCTCGGGCAGCTGACTCTGAGAAGCAGATTAGCATTTAGGAGATTTACCAGAAAGCGCTCTCAGGATTAATCTCTGTATAGGAAAAGGAAGGAAGCAGTGTTTGGACAAGAGAGAAGTTTGAATATAATTACGAGTAAAGCATCGGCTGGCCCCACAGGGAGATCTGAAACAGATGGCTCTTCAAAGTTGTCTGAGTTGGGGTATAGAAGCCAGGTCATAGTGACCCTGCATTGACAAGTTATTTTCAGATTTTTCAGATTCAGCCTGTGTCTAGGAAGGGAAGTAACCTTGTAGTTCTCTTAAGTTGAGGACAATTTTTGGACAACGCCAGCAACTAAGGAGTGTCAGTCAGCACTCCCAGCAGCCTGAGGAATAAATCCTTCAGTTATAAAGGGGGATCTGGGCAGTGCATCAAATCATCCATTCAGATTCACTTCATCTAAGTTCTGGAGAAGCTCCTCTAGAACTCCAGTAGGCTTCTTTTCCTAAAGTAAACTTATAAAAAATGAAAGTCAGAAGGACGAACTCTAGCCTCTATAGCTAGTGCTAATGTCAAGGGCATAACTGATGCCTGTTTTCTCCCTCCTCTACTATCCATTGTGGATTTCCCTCACCTCCAGCTAGCACTTGGTGTCTTGGTGGCTTATCTCATTCTTGAGGACTCCTAGCCTGGTCACCATTCCTCAAGTTGTGGCTGCTGCGCTTACCCATTTACAGGTGAAATTAGGCAAGGGAATACCAAGAGATGCCTAACTGAATCACTTGGGTGCCAGACCAACATATTCCTATATACCCCTTTGCATGTGTAATGGAAGCCTCGCTTCCCCTTGATGATCTACCAAGATAGTGGCTCTGATTGATTGCCTGTCCTGTGGAATGAGTAACCCAAAGTTCCCAGGGGTTGCCATAACTTAAAGTTTAATAGGACCCTTGCTATGTTCCCAAGCAGAAACATTTCATTTTGGGGAAATGAGTATTCATTTTGGGGGAATGAGTATACCTAAACCACAGGGCCTAGCTGGGGCCTGTTGTTGAACATACCCAGGCTTAGCTGACATCCTTTCACTCACCCACTATATTGACTGAAGCAGTATTCTCAGAGAGGAATATTCTTTCTCCAGATACCTTACAGGCCCACCAGGCATTGTGATTCATGGTTGGCAATGAGTGATGCAATAATTTATCCTTTACTTTGAAGGGGAAGATCTGGCATGTCCCAGACCACTGGATCCCTAAAAATCCTATTGATAGGATTAACTCCTGAATCTGAAAAAGGCGTCAATTCATCAAGAGGATATAACAATGATAAATATATATGCACTTAACATCAAAGCACCTAACTATGTAAAGCAAATATTAAGAGATCTGAAGGGAAAAGTAGACTTCACTACAGTAATAGCAGGGAATTTCTGTACTCTACTTTCAATAATGAATGGACCATTCAGACAGAAAAAATTTGATAGGGAAACATTGGACTTGAGCAATACTTTAGACCATATGGAGCTAACATATATAGGTCATTCCATCCAGCAGAAACAGAATATACACTGTTTTAAAGTGGACATGGAACATTCTCCAGGATGGATCATGTGGTAGGTCACAAAACAAGTCTAACTATTGGGTCAAAGAAGAAATTTAAAAGGAAATTAAAAGACATCTTGAGACAAGTGAAAATGAAAATACAACATACCAAAACTAATGAGATGCCACAAAAGCAGTTTTAAGAGGAAAGTTTATAGCATTAAATGTGTACATCAAAAAAAAAATAGAAAAATCTCAAATAAAGAACTTAACATTACACTAAAAAAGAAAAACTAAACCCAAAGTTAGCAGAAAGAAGGAAATAAAAAAGACCAGAGCAGAAATAAATGAAAGAGACTTAAAAGAAAAAAGAAAAAACCAATAAAATGAAGAGTTGATCTTTTAAAAGGGTAAACAAGATTGACAAACCATTAGCTAGACTAATTAAAAAAGCAAAGGCTCAAAATCAAAAATGGAAGAGGAGACATTACAACTGATAACAGAAGTACAAAGCATCATAAGAGACTACTATGAACAATTGTATGTCAACAAAATGGATAACCTAGAAGAAATGAACTCCTAGAAACATAACTCACCAAGACTCAATCATGAAGAGATTGAATATAGGAATAGACCAATAAGGAGTAAGGAGATCAAATAAGTAATAAAAAGTCTCCCATCTAAAACAACCCCAGGATCAGATGACTTAATGGCTGAATTCTACCAAACATTTAAAGAACTAACACCAATCCTTCTAAAACTCTTC
>NW_012149097.1:313668-315708 GCF_000956105.1 Propithecus coquereli
GAAGGAATGTTCAGTACAATAAAAGCTATATATGACAACTCTACAACTAACATACTCAATGGCGAAAAGTTGAAGGGTTTTCCTCTAAGATAAGAAATAAGAAAAAAAATGCCCACTTTCGCCACTCTCTAACATAGTACTGGAATTAGGCCAGAAAAAGCAATAAAATACATCCCAATAGGAAAAAAAGAAGTGAACTTATCTCTGTTTGCTGATAATGTGATCTTTTATATAGAAAACCCTAAAGATTCTACCAAAAGACAGAATTGATAAACACAATTCAGTAAAGTTGCAGGTTGCAAAATCAACATACAAAAATCAGTAGCATTTCTAATCTGAGTGTTGTGGTGTGCACCTGTGACCCCAGCTACTCAGGGTGCTGAGGCAGGAGATCACTTGAGCACAGGAGTTTGAGACCAGGATGGGCAATATGGTGAAACCTTGTTAAAAAAAAATGGTAGCATTTCAAAACACTAATAAACTAACTGAAAAAGAAATTAAAACAATCCCATTTATAGTAGAATTTAAACAATACTTAGGAGTAAATGTAACCAAGGAGGTGAAAGATCTATATACTGAAAACTATAAACATTGATCAAGGAAATTGAAGACATAAATAAATGGAGAGCTATCCCATGTTCATGGATTAAAATATTACTATTAAAATGTTTATACTACCTGAAGAGATGTACAGATTCAATGTAATCCCTATCAAAATTATGTCATTCTTCACAGAAATAGAAAAAACAATCCTAAAATTCATATGGAACCACAGAAGACCCCTAATAACTAAAGCAATGTTGAGGAAAAAGAACAAAGCTGAAGACATCACACTATCTGTCTTCAGACTACAGGCATATGTCATTTGTGTTTTACTTCATTGCACTTTGTAGATATTGTGTGAGTTTTTTTAAAACATATTAAAGATTTGTGGCAACCCTGCACTGAGCGAGTCTATTGGTGCCATTTTCCCCAACAGTATATACTCCTTTCATGTCTCTGTGTCATATTTTGGTAAGTCTTGCATTTTCATTATTAATAATGTAATAATAACTTTCATTATTATTACATCTGTTATGGTGATCTGTGATCAGTAATCTTTGATGTTCCTATTGTAGTATTTGGGGGGGGGTCACAAACTGCACCCTTATATAAGATAGTGAACTTAACCAATAAATGTTGAGTGTGTTCTGATGGCTACACCAACTGGAGCCTCCCTATTCCCTGAGACAAAACAATATTGAAATTAGGCCAATTAATAACCCTACAATGGCCTTTAGGTTTTCAAATGAAAGGAAGAGCCACACATCTCTCACTTTAAATAAAAAGTAGAGATGATTAAGATTAGTGAGGAAGTCATGTCAAAAGCTGAAAAAGGCCTAAAGCTAGGGTTCTTGCACCAAATAGCCAAGTTGGGAATGCAAAGGAAAAGTTCTTGAAGAAAATTAAAAGTGCTACTACAGTGAGCACACAAATAAGAAAGTGAAACAGCTTTATCATTTATCATTACCTTCTTGCAATACAGTTTTCATGTTCTGGAGAGAAGCCACATTCCCTTAAGCCAAAGCTTAATCCAGAGCAAGACCCCAACAGTCTTCATTTCTATGAAGACTGAGAGAGGTGAAGAAGCTGCAGAAGAAAAGTTGGAAGCTGGCAGAAGTTGGTTTATGAGGTTTAAAAAGCTGTCTACATAACATAAAATGCGAGGTGAAGCAGCAAGTGTTGATCAGAAGCTGCAGCAAGTTATTCAGAAGACCTAGCTAAGACCATCGATGAAGGTGGCTACACTAAAGAACATATTTTCAATGCAGACAAAATTGCCTTCTATTGGAAGAAGATTCCATCTAGAACTTTCGTGGCTAGAGAGGAGAAGTCAATGCCTGTCTTCAGAGCCTCAAAGGACAGGCTGGCAACTTTCAGTTGAAGCCAATACTCATTTAGCATTCTGAAAATCCTAGGGCCCTTAGAATTATGCTAAATCTACTTTGCCAGTGCTTTATAAATGGAACAACAAAGTCTAGATGATAGCATATCTATTTA
>NW_012149097.1:319803-321751 GCF_000956105.1 Propithecus coquereli
TTGTGCGCTCACCCCACTTACCTGTCCATGGCCGAGAGGAATGGTGGGTCAGAGCCCAAAGAACGGGTTGTCTTGCCAGGCAGAGGGAGAGCTGCGCCAACGGTGCCATCTACTGCGGGTCAGGGACCCAGGGGAGTCTGAGGACTCAGCATTTTCAAGTGCGTTAACCCAGCCGTTCCCACCCCAGTTTCCGGAGTCCCATTCTCTTCCAGTCAGGGCCCTGATTGTGGCACGCAACAGCCGCTCACACCACTTCTCTTAGAATCGCTATTCCCTCGTATTTCTGTAACGTTTGACGTATTGCAGCTGCCGGTGCGTTTTCTTTTTCCAGTTTGCCACCCTTCCCGGTCCCCAGCAGGTGACAGCGTTCATTGCGGTGCGACCCGCGTCAGCTGGCTGGCGGTGACGCAGCTCCAGCATCCCTTCGAACATTTACTTCCGTGAACAACTTCTGGTACCCAACTTGCGGGTGGCATTCCCCGGTGAGCGCGCTGACAGGGAGATCAGCAAGCGGAAAGTCAGAGGAGGAGTGTTCTCAGGACGAACAGCTACCGAAAAAGGGAAGCCGGCGGGCTGGGCAGAGGGACGAGGTGGACGTGAGACAGCGCGGCAGCGGCCGCAGTGGGTCCGCAGGAAGTTCCGAAGCCGGGGTGGCTGCTAGAGTCGACCTGAGTTGCGAAGGTGGGACGTTTACGCCCTTGCGGCGACCAGCGCTTGGATCCGGGCTGCTCCCGGGAAGGGCAAGGACCTCGGCTGCAGGCGCTTTGGGAGACGCGCAGGTGCTGCCGGCCACACGCCAGCACGCGGGGGACACAGCGCTGCGTTCCGGGAGGTGGGGCCGGCGCAGTCCCCGTCAGGCCGTCTCCCGTGCCCAGCCCTCACTGCTGCCCGATCCCCTCTGGAATAACGTGCTTTCACCCGTCCCTGGACCGGGGTTGGCTTCCAGAGAGCCCTGAACTAAAACCGCCTCCCGGCAGGCTGAGCGGCTTAAAAATAGACGTTGTGGTCGCGGCTGTGGCCGTGACCAAGGACCGCGGGAATCGCCGACAGCGGCGATACCGCTCGCACCCGCGCTTTCTTCGCCTAAGGTGGGCTCTGACCGCGCCATCACCGAGCCGCCCTCCAACTTGAGTGTCCCGCAGTCTCGTTTCCTGCTCGAACCTGCGTCACTTCGTAGGGTCCTGCCCCCCCTCGCTCCCGGGGCTCTGTCCTGTCGGCAGGAGAGAGGGCGGGAAACGCGTGTACAGATCCGCTTCGCTGTTCCCTTCGTTCAAAAGGCCGCGCGTTCTGCGAAAGCGGAGACGCGGCTGCGCGCCGGCCCGACGCGGCACGAGGGGAGAACGACGGCGCCGCTGGCCGCCCTGTTCGACGCAGGCCAGGGCTTTCTGCAGAGGGGGGTGGCGGAGTGGCCCTTGTAGGTGGGGTGTTGGCAACAAAAATGTCCCCACGAGTTTGCAGTGACCGGTGGCATTTAGTGGCTGCGGGGCTAGAGGCGCACGGGACAGCTGCAGCGCGCGCGAGTCTCACACCGCGAATGCAGACGCCGGCGCCGTCCTGCGGAGCAGCCACGGGAGGACATGCCTGGGGTCTTCCCACCTCCTGCAAAGGAAAAGCGTCGCAGGCCCCGTGACCGCTGTGCGGGCGCGTGTGCGAGGAGGGGCGGCGGGCGACGACTCCAAGCACGCATCTCCCCGCGTGCAGACGGGGCGCGTGCTCGGTGTCCTCGCGTAGACGCTGCCGCCACTTCCCCCCGCAGACTCCCCCATTCGCAGGGTTACCCCAGCTACGAGTCAGGACGCAGCAGGCTGTGTTTCTTCCAGAATTTCTTAAGGCAAAGGAGGAGATCATTTCTAACACAGAAGAGCAATTTGTCCGGTTCCCACTGCTTATTATTCTGAGCTTAAACCAATGATCGGGGAGGATGGTAAACACTGGTGGCAGGGCTGGG
>NW_012149097.1:321801-323622 GCF_000956105.1 Propithecus coquereli
CCACATGACAAAAATGACAACTTCATGGTTGTCTAATTTTAAGAAATTGTTGCAGCCACCCCAGCCTTTAACAACCATCACCCGGATCAGTCAACAGTCATCAACATCAAGACAAAACCATCCACCGGCAAAAAGATTGACCCACTGAAGGCTCAGATGATAACTAGCATTTTTTAGTAATACAATACATTTAAATTAAGGTATATACAGTTTTTAGACATAATGCTATCACACACGTAATAGACTACAGTATAAACATTTTTATGCACTAGGAAATAAAAAAATTTGTGTGACTCACTTTACTGTCATATTTGCTTCATTGTGGTGGTCTGGAACCAAGCTTGCAATACCTCCAGTGTATGCCTGTATATTACAAAGCTATAGTAATTAAAACAACACGGTACTGGCATAAAAAACATACATATCAGCCAATGGAACGTGATAGAGAGCCCAGAAATAAACTCATGAATCTATGGTCAATTGATTTTTGACTAAAGGGCCAAGCATCCACAATGAGGAAAGACAATCTGTTTCATATGTGGTATTTGGAAAACATGATATTCACATGCAGAAGAATGAAATTGGATTTTTATCTCACTTCTTATATAAGAATCAACTCAAAATGGATTAAAGACTTAAATGGAAGACTTGAAACTGTAAAATCACTAGTAGAAAACACAGGGGGAAAACTATGCAACACTGGACTGAGCAATGATTTTTTTTTACACTTATAACCACAAAAGCACAGGCAGCAACAGCAAAAATAGAGAAATGATATTGCATCAAACTACAAAGCTTCTGCACAGCAAAGGAAACAATTAACAGATTGAAAAAACAACCCACAGATTGGGAGAAAATATTTGCAAACCATACATCAGATAAAGGGTTTATATCCAAAATATATAAGGAACTCAAACTACTCAATAACAAGAAAACAAATAACCCTACTAAAAAGTGGACAAAGGACCTGAATAGATATTTCTCAAAAGAAGATATACAAAAGGCCAGATGTATGAAAAAATGTTCAACATCACTAATCATCAGGGAAATGCAAATTAAAACCACAATGAGATATCACCTCATACCTGTTAGAATTGCTTTTATCAAAAAGATGAAAGATAACAAGTACTGGTAAGGACATGGAGAAAAGGGAACCCTTGTACACTGTTGGTGGGAATATGAATTAGTACAGCCATTTTGAAAAACAGTATGGAGGTTCTTCAAAAAACTAAGAATAAAATTACCACATGAGCCAGCCATCCCACTTCTGTGTATACATCCAAAGGAATTGAAATTAGTATGTTGAAGAGATGTCTGCATGCCTATGTTCATTTCAGCATTATTCATAATAGTCAAAAGTTAGAAACCACCTAAAATGCCCATCAACAGATGAATGAATAAAAAAATGTGGTATATATACACAATGGATTACTATTCTGCCTTAAAAAAAGAACATTCTGTCATTTGCAACAACATGGATGAACTTAGAGGACGTTATGTTAAGTGAAATAAGCCATGCACAGAAAGACAAATATTGCATTATCTCACTTATATGTGAAATCTAAAAATTTGAACTCATAGAGCTAGAGATAGGATAGTAGTTACCAGAGCAGGGAAGGAGTGGGTGGAGAAAGGGGAAATGTTAGTCAAAGGGCACAAAGTTTCAATTAGACAGGAGGAGTAAGTTCTGGTGATCTAGCACACAGCAAGCTGGCTGTAGTTAATAATAACGTATTATATATCTCAAAGTTGCTAAAAGTGGATTTTAAATGTTGTTACCACAATGAATGATAAATATGTGAGATGATGGATGTTAATTAG
>NW_012149097.1:326407-336111 GCF_000956105.1 Propithecus coquereli
GGTGGCAGGGAGCCGCCTCTGTGCTGCTCTTTTCATATGGTCAGTGACGTTGACGTCTGAGGGAGCTGTGAGCACAGAAAGGGCTGCTAATATTAGTGTTTGCTTGGGTTGAGAATTAACGTTCAGTTTTAAAGTTTAGGTTTTCAAATCTACATTTTTATCAAGTTCAACCTACAAATCTCACTCTAATGTTTAGATAAATATTAATAGTCACTTTTACCTGACGTTTAATCACTGTTTAACTTCTGCCCAACAAACGAAACTTCCCTTAAACAATCAGACTCATTTACAAAGTTGCTTGAATAAATTCTTTCAAAGATTTTAGAATAAATATCTTAAATTTATTTCATTTTTTTGCTCAGCATTTCAAACGTTTGGCAAGACAAAATCACAACCTTAACGAGCCTTCCTGACTACTTCAGAAAATCTTGTTAATCAAATACATAAAATTATGAATTTTGCATGTCAAATTTTCTTAAATATTTCAATATGCTTAAAACATATTAACATTGCAGCTTCAAATCACAGTTAAATTAGCTGTACACTTCAAATTGAAGTTATGTTCTCCTGAGAAGCCAGACTCTTTTTTGCTTTATAAATACATGAGTTTGATTTATTCCGTCATCTCTGAACTTGATTCTGAATGACCCTGGCTTGTAAAGTCGCTTGCCCAAGTAGGGAGAGCTCATTCGTGTGGCCAGACGCAGTGGTGAGAAGACAGTGGAGGGATCCCAGAGACAGTGTGGGCCGGGGAACCGCTCTCAGTGAATGATTTAAGGAGGAAAGTTAGGGAGAGAGGGGGTCAAACAGACACTTGAGTTTAATTTTAACAGATGGCAGTGCCAAAATTTACCGGAATAGGGAGGCTGACAGGAGAGAAGGGTGTGGGAAAAGGTAAGGGGATGAATTTTAGGACATCGAGACCTTAGCTGGTGTTTAAATCACTCTTTTCAAGAGAATTGCAACTCAGAAATCAGGCGATTTCAATAAGAAACCTTTAAAAGAATAAACGTTTCCAGTGTTACATAGCTGGAGAGTGACTCTGTCTCCTAGAGTCACTTCCTTTTAGTGTTTCCGTCTTGAAAATGGACAGGGCGAAATGGGAGCCTGCGAGAAATCACTCTCCGTGTCTTGCCAGTACTGGAACGCTGGAAAGCAAATAGGAAAAGCGCGTCCAAGATTTAGCTCACAACCTGAGATGATACAAGAAAAGGACTTTTTTTTTAAACATATAAATCAAGCAGGTACGGAGTATGAACAACAAGTCCTCGTTCTGCCTTGAGTAAGATGCCACAGGCCACCTTCACCGGTTGGATATGGGATGAAAGCTAGCTGTCGACATGTTATAGCTTGTCCCAAGGTGGCAGGACACACAGCATGCTTTTGTTGTTAATTTATATTGACTTTGCAAAAAACCACCCTTAGATTTTGGCCAAGGTTTCCACAAAGTTACACAAACTGTTTACTTTACGTGGGCTGGGTGAGCTGCACTGAGGCTGCAGCTCCATTTTGAGGAAACCCAAGTGCATGACGGCCAGGCACAGAGACGGGAGGGCGCCGAGAAAGAGTCAGGGGACTTCCTCGATTTTAATCTTCCTTGGAATTTTAGCTTTTGCTAGAAAAAATTACCTTCCTCATTCTTCTCATTGTGACAAAGAGACTTAGAGGAGACTTCAAGCTCCCTTCCAGCCATGAGGGTTCAGAGCTGCCCAGAGTTCCCAGGGAGCTCGGGCCTTCCTAGAAAGCGCCTTTCCCAGGGCTGTGCCACGCCTGGAGGTGAGCCTCGCCAGGCTGGGCTCCCCAGACATCAGCAGGTCCACGTTCCAGAGTCTCTCTAAGAAGTACTTAGAAAAAAAAATTGTCATTCATTAATCCCGTAAGGGTGGTTGGATAATAAAAAGGGGACATAAAAAATAAGGAGGTTTTAAAAAATTTTGCTTTTAACAAGCAGGGAAAAAATAATAACTACGAAGACTTGAATTGAGGTTGGATTAATTGTGGCAAAGTGAATCCCATTCACTGCAGTTTACACCCTCTTTGCAATTGAGGCTTTCAGAGTCTCATGGACTTCAGCGAAAAGTGTTTCTGTATATGAGGTTATCTTAGGTGGGAGAATGTGGATGGATCCTTTAGTTAAAAAAAAAAAAGATATTCTGGGTATTTCCAAAATGAAGTTGTTCCTAGGCAGGGACTCTGTAAGTTGCAATTAATGAGAAAACACACTATAATTTCCAAAGCTAGGCGAATGGGAAGCAAAACGAAAAACGTTCTGTCCTTGTGGACACCGTGATTGCTTTACCGGGCGTGTCAACCATTCTCCGCTGACAGAGAGTGACCGCTGCACATGCGCTGTCTCCTTCATCGAAACCGGAGTCAGTGGGCCTTTCTGTGCTCACTGTTTTTGTTTTTGTTTTTTTTTTTGAGACAGAGTCTCACTGTGTTGCCCGGGCTAGAGTGCCGTGGCATCATCCTAGCTCACAGCAACCTCACACTCCTGGGCTCAAGCGATCCTCCTGCCTCAGCCTCCCGAGTAGCTGGGATTACAGGCATGCGCCACCATGCCCGGCTAATTTTTTCTATATATTTTTAGTTGTCCAATTAATTTCTTTCTATTTTTAGTAGAGACGGGGTCTCGCTCTTGCTCAGGCCGGTTTCGAACTCCTGCGCTCAAACAATCCGCCCACCTCAGCCTCCCAGAGAGCTAGGATTACAGGCGTGAGCCACCGCGCCCGGCCTGTGCTCACTGTTATTTTTACTTTCTAGGAGGCGGGAGGTGGAAAGGGCACAACGTGCACACGGAGAGGAGCGGAGCCCAGGCCTGTGGTTCAGGCAATGAAGCCGCGTGAACTAACCTGCCGTTTGTGGCGAAGTGCTCTAGAACTGTTAACGTTATTGCTGGAGGGTGGGTTTGGCACGGCCAAACTCTTGGCAGTTATTTTACATCTAACTTGACATGGTGCATAAAAGCAAACCGAGCACACGTGTCTTGAGCTCGGCACCTGGCGTCTGATGACGAGCCGGTACCTACCTTTGTGCTCAGAACCGTTGAATCTCAGTCTGCCGCGGGTTCCGCTGACACTGGTCTTGCAGCCACACTTCTTCCTTTTCTCCCTTTGCTCTCTTTCGGAGGTTGTATGATGAGCCACGTGCTGGTTTTAGGCTCCATCCTGCTGGGTCACCTCTGGGGTCTGTTGCATTGTCACGTTCGGTGAGTTTGAGTTTCCGCATCACATCATTTGCCAGTGGATGCCAGCGGAGGACTGTGGCTTGAACTCAAAGGGTGGAATGTGAACCTTCCTAGAAGCCCAGGGGAATAACATTAGGAATTGAAGAATAATTCTAATATCCTGGAATTTATAAATCCCAGTAATGACCCCAAGTTATTTAATACATGTAGCTAATTTGAAAATGTTTTAATCCTTAATTCCCTAAGGGGTAGATGTTATTTTCATCTGAAAATTTAGAATGAGACTCAGAGAAATTAATTATATTTCAGTTAATCAAAGCAGAACCAAATTTTGATCCAAGGTCTTCTGACTTTGGCTTCTTTTCATTCTCCTTAGCTTCGTTGCAGACCTGACTTGAGAAATTAGGGTTTGCCCTGGGAATTGATTGCATCGTGGCTTTGGGCAGTGAGGAAGTAGGGAGAAATGTAGAAGAAAAAATATGAGGGAAAAAAGCTTCTCATGCTAGCTGCATGTAAATCATTTTGGAATCTTGTTGAAATGCAGTTTCCGATTCAGATTCCGAATTTCTAGCATGCTCTCCAACGTTGCTGGTTGAGGGGGCCGTACTTTGAGAGGCAAGCCTGGGTTTAGGCATTGACAGAAAGGAGTCACGCTATCTACTTGTCTGTAGTCCCTGGGAGACACCCTTGGGGTCTGCCTAAATGGAAAAGGAAGCAGGGACTCTGTGCCCGGCATTAAAGTCACCTTTGTCACTGCCCCGTCTTGAATCTGAGCATGGTGTTTCTTGGCTTAGCCACCAGAGGGTGCTAAAGAACCGCCTTGGAAGAGCGGCGGAGCCCCGCCGGGTGACCAGCCTGTTCCCTGAGGAGGACCTGTCGGGCTGGGGGTGCGGTTCAGAAACCGGCGAGGAACAGAAGGGCCTCGCGACAGCAGCGGTTGTCAGAGACACAGCTGGGCCCTGCTAGGAACAGGCCAAGGGGACATCTTTGCGACCCTCATCCTTCTCCATAGCCCACCTTTGAGGGCAAAGAATGTGAGTGGACTTAAGGATGTTGTCTGCCTATGAAACAGGGCTAGACCAGGGGTTTTTCTAGGGCTTCTAGCCCCACCAAATTCAAGGGATATAATGACGTACTTACGTATTTGATCTTCAGATTTCAAATGGAGAGGCTGTTATCCAGAGTTTTAAAAAATGCTTACAGATAAAATTGATTGCCTACCATAAGGTGAGTAATTTTTTTCAATAGTGAAATACATGATAAAAATATACATCTGTAGCCTTCAATAACTTTTATTAAAAATTATAATGATTCGTATTTGGGGCAGTCATCTATTGGACATGTGAAATAATGCATGGGATCATCCCTTCTGAATGGGTCTGGCCAATGACGAAGGGAGGAGGAGGAGCATGGACGGGAGATTGTTGGAGTTGGTGGGGCAAATAAAGGTAGAGGAATTTATTTTCTCCACTCCCTGTTCGCACTCGGTCTGGCAGTGGCTGATCCCTCCATGACTGTGGTGCACGTCTGGCTGTCTAGCTTCCCAGCTGCTGGTCTCCACCGGGCTGCCATACATCTCCTTCCCTTTGTCCTCAGGCCTGGGAGTGGCTGTTAGTCCCAGGGTGCCTCAATATTCCTCATTGGTTCCGTTAACCTTGCCCACACCTCTGAAATAACTCTTCAGAGTCCCAGCTGAGCGTGCCTTCTGTTTTTTATTGCTATCCTAAATAAGATAGCATGTGATATTTTAATAAATGTCAATCACCTTAAATTTACGGTGAGAATGGATTCATATCAGTTTGGCATTTTCTAGTAATATATACTAGTGCTCTAATGTCATGACATAATTGTAGTGGAATTTAACTTGGAGATCTTAATATTATAGAATTATATTAAATTTCAATGACAATTACCAAATTAATTCAAATCTATCAGCATATTCAGATGCACAATGGTTGTTATAAACACGGGGTTAGGTCCCTCTGTCTTGTACTCATGTGTTCTAGACAGCACAGTAAGAAAAAAATGTGTTTCCTAAATGTACCAGACAAATTTCATGCTGTACAAGATGTTTTTCATTTACACAAGAATTGCTTACTGAATACTTATATGAGAATCAAAGAAATAAAAGTCTGAATCACTATCTCCAAGAAGTTTGCAATCCAATTATGGAAATAGGACAAACTTGTGAAAAGTTCTTTCCTTGTAGTATCTTCAATGATAATAAATAAGCTAGTTATAAGATATTTATTGATTCATTCATTCATATATTTATTCAAAAAATATTTGTTGAACTCCTACATAACTGTTGCTAAGGATTCGAGGGTGAGCACAATCAGACACAGTTCTTGCCTTCATGAAGTTCATAGACTAAAATGGGGAGACAGATGATAGCTAGACGGTCACACTAACAATTGTAGTGTTAGTGGCAGAGGTACGTGCTCTCAAGGAAAAGAAACAGTCACATGACAGTGTATCACAAGGAGACTGACCCAGGCTGGACAGGCACAGAAAGCTTTCCTGGGGAAGTGACCCTCGAGCCTGGCATTGAAGCAAGTATGACACCGTCAGAGTTGTATTTTGTCAGGGTCACCTCGGCTGCTTTTGGAGGGCTATCAGAGGGGCCAGGGGAGGACAATCTATTTAATTAGTCCAGGTGAGACTTGATGGCATCTTGGCAGACGATGGCAGTAAAGATGGGGAGTTGTGGATGCATCAGGGGGATATTTAGGGAAATGGATCAACAGAGTTTGGTTATGGGTTGGATATGGAGCTGGTAGTGATAGAAAATAAAATTTTGAAATGAGTCCTAGCTTTTGATCTTGCATAATTAGACAAGTTGTGGCACCTTCATGGAGGTGAAAATTGGACCAGCTTGGAACTGGATTGTGAATGTTGGTCCTTGACATTAAGTTTGAGGCACCTTTGCAAAATCCAGAGTGGAGACATAGCAGTCGTTGAGATGGACTGGAGTGGCGCTTAGAGTAGAACCAGAGAATCGGAATGAAAAGTTGGAGCTGTAGCAAGTGTTTACATGGTAACGAAAGCTGAGGTCTTACATGCTATTTCTTGAGGGGAAAGTATATAGTGATACAAGAAGAGCTAAGTAAGCTTATCTATCATCATTAACTGTGGACCACTCCTCCTTTCCTGAAAAAAACAATAGAGTTCCGCAAGATGAGCACTGATCAGTGTCCTTGGCAATTTATATTTTTCCCACTTCTTTACCTTTCTCTGTACCCATGCCCGTTGTTTGCCATGTGACTTTGCAGTGATACTACAAGTGAAATAAACTTCCTGACCCACTGAAAGTGGGCATGGCCATCTGACTAGTCAAGTATGGTGACGAGAGTAAATAATAATGTATATTTCAAAATTGCTAAAGACTAGATTTTAAGTGTTCTCACCACAAAACAATGATGAGTATATGAGGTGCTAGATATGTTAATTAGCTTGATTTAATCATTGCATGATGTATACATATATCATAACATCACATTGTACCCCATAACTATACACAGTTACTCTTTGTCAATTAAAAAATGTGAGTGGAAATGACAGGTCGATAAATCTGAGCCTAGACTATAAGAGGCATGGCATGTTTCTGTTTCCCTCTCCTGTGCATCTGCCATCACCATGAGAAGAATATACACTGACTGCCCTCTGTTTCCCTCCGAATGAGAGACACGTAGACTAGATCTGAACCAAACAAATGGCCCGAGTTAATCCCAGCCCAACTCACCTGAGTCAGCCGAACCTTGGCTGACTGGAAGACACATGGACGAGAAACGAATGCTTTCATTGTGTTTCTCTGAGTCACATAGCCTTGCTCTGGGAACAGCTGGCTAATACTGCCACAGCGACCACTGTTGGCCTATTGATAGCTGTTTTGGGCAGTGATGGGGTGGAAACCTGACTGGGAGGGTACTGCGGAGTGAGGGAGACATTGGAAGAGAAGGCGAGACAATAGCCAGAAAGGGACCAGGAAAGGGCTTTTTGTTTTTGTTTTTGTTTTTGCAACAGAAAAAGAGTGGAATATGTTTAAATGGTATGGGATGGAACTAATTGGGAGGAAGTGGCTGATTATATAGAAGAACAAAGAACAATGGAGAGTGTGTCCTGAAATGGTGAGAGGAATGTGATTTAAACACAGGCGGACGGATTGGCCTTCATGGAACAAGGAGTGTATCGACTCTGACGTGGCAAAAGAGAATTGATAAGGAAGGAGGAGTTTGGGTAGACCTAACTCTGCTGAGGGAGCCTTGAGGGTATCCCTTCCCATCCCCGAGTGATACACCTTTTCTGTGAAGGAAAGAACAATATAACCTGCCTAAAATTAGTCTAGAAGCCTCATCTGACCACACCCAAATGATACGGATGATAAATACAGAACACATCTATTTGTTATGCTCCTACAGATGATGCTCTTCAAAGGCTACAGCTCATGGTTTGGTTTTGTGGAACTGCAGCATTTGGATGTGGACAACTACAAAACATTGCTGAGAGAAATTAGAGATGTCTCATATAAATGGAGAGCTATACCATGTTCATGAACTGAAAAATTCAGTATTTTTAAGTAATCAATTCTCCCTAAATTGATCTATACATTCAGCACAATCCCAATCAAATCCTTTTTGGGGGGTAGAAATTGACAAGATGATTCTAAAATTTATATGGAAAATCAAAGGACTTAGAATAGCCAAAACAATTTTGAAAAGGAGCAAAGTTAGAAGAATCCTGCTACAGAATTTTAATACTTACGTTAAGCTATATTAATCAAGACCATGTGGTATTGGCATGAGGATAGACATGTAGATCAATCAATAGACAGTACAGAAATACATTTGTATATATATGGTAAATTTCTTTTTTGACCACTTTGTCAATATAACTCAATGGAAAAAGGATTTTATGTAAGGTAGATTTCTAATATAGATACATGGATCTCAGAGAAGCTCATGAAAAGCTGCTCAACATCATTAGCCATTAGGAAAACACAAATTAAAGCATAAGAGATTAAACACCTACTAAAATGTCTAAAATGTAAAAGTCCAAAAATACCAAGTGCTGGCAGAGATACGAAGCAGCTGGAACTCTCATACGTTGCTGGTGGGAATGCAAAATGGCACCTCCACTTTGGAAAACAGGAGCTCCCTGTAAAGTTAAACATACGTCTACCATACGATCTAGTAATTCCATTTCTAGGTACGTACCTGAGAAGAACAAAAACATGTTCTCACAAGACTTGTATGCAAATTTTGACAGCAGTTTTATTCATAATAGCCAAAAACTGGAAACAACTCAAATATCTGTCAACTGATGAATGAATAAACAAGTCGTAGTATATCCATACAATGGAATAATTGTCAGCAACAACAAGAAATAAACTAATGAGGTTCAACAACATGATGAACCCCAAAATCATTATGTGAAGTGAAAGTAGCTAGACAAAAGACTGTGCCATTCACATGACATGCTGGAGAAGGCAAAACTATAGGAACGAAGTAGGGGCTGGGGCTTTTCCAGCTGACTCACTGAGCTGAACACTTAAAGGGGGTGAATTTTACTGTCTGTAAACCATAATTTACCTGATATAAGAAAAAGCAAGCTCCCAAGATGACTCTAATGTACTACGAGGGTTGAACAATGCCTTCAAAATTCAGCAGCATCATAATCACCTGGAAGGTTCGTGAGACATTTTTTTCCTCTGGTGTTTACTGACCCCAACCAATTCTCCAGTTCTCCAAGTCTCTGACACCAACCCAGTGTCCAAAAACCCAGCTCAATTCCGACACTCTCTACAGTTAGCACACACCTCACAGGTCGGTCCAGTCCCACAAGGCTGCCCACACTTCAGATGGCAGCTGCAAATGGGGTGCCCAAGCTACCCATTTTTCTGCCCAGCCAACTGCAAATTTAAGGGTTCCCATAGAAGCTCTCTCAGGTTTGATAATTTGCTTGAATGATTGATAGAACTCAGGAAAGCACTTTATTGTCAGGTTATTATTGGTAAGGAAAAAATCCCCAAACTCTGTAAAATAAAGAGGTTTGTTCTGAGCTGAACATGTGTGCCGCCATGGCCCAGGGAGCAATGCCCAAGAAGTCTTGAGCAAGTGGTCCCAAGGCGGTTAGGTTACAGTTTGGTTTTACACATTTTAGAGAGAGAGGAATTGCAGGTAAAATTATAAATCAATACATGGAAGGCGTACATTGGTTCAGCCTAAAAAGGTGGGACTTCTGGGGAGGTTGCTTACAGGTTATAGGTGCATTCAAAGATTCTTTAATTTGTAATTGGTTAAAGAAATGAAGCTTTGTTTAGAGGCTTGGAAAGTTTTACTTTAAGATAAGGAAGTCTGCTAATCAGAGACAAGCCACAATATACCGACTCAAGTGATCTGTTAAGCAAATTGATGGCGGGCAGGGGATTTAACCTTTGCTGGGCATGGCCTCGGTCCCTGTTAATAATTTAGTATCTTATTGTCTAAGGTGTGTCTGACCTTTTTCTTTATTGCCAGGA
>NW_012149097.1:338251-340463 GCF_000956105.1 Propithecus coquereli
ACTGTTGCTAAGGATTCGAGGGTGAGCACAATCAGACACAGTTCTTGCCTTCATGAAGTTCATAGACTAAAATGGGGAGACAGATGATAGCTAGACGGTCACACTAACAATTGTAGTGTTAGTGGCAGAGGTACGTGCTCTCAAGGAAAAGAAACAGTCACATGACAGTGTATCACAAGGAGACTGACCCAGGCTGGACAGGCACAGAAAGCTTTCCTGGGGAAGTGACCCTCGAGCCTGGCATTGAAGCAAGTATGACACCGTCAGAGTTGTATTTTGTCAGGGTCACCTCGGCTGCTTTTGGAGGGCTATCAGAGGGGCCAGGGGAGGACAATCTATTTAATTAGTCCAGGTGAGACTTGATGGCATCTTGGCAGACGATGGCAGTAAAGATGGGGAGTTGTGGATGCATCAGGGGGATATTTAGGGAAATGGATCAACAGAGTTTGGTTATGGGTTGGATATGGAGCTGGTAGTGATAGAAAATAAAATTTTGAAATGAGTCCTAGCTTTTGATCTTGCATAATTAGACAAGTTGTGGCACCTTCATGGAGGTGAAAATTGGACCAGCTTGGAACTGGATTGTGAATGTTGGTCCTTGACATTAAGTTTGAGGCACCTTTGCAAAATCCAGAGTGGAGACATAGCAGTCATTGAGATGGACTGGAGTGGCGCTCAGAGTAGAACCAGAGAATCGGAATGAAAAGTTGGAGCTGTAGCAAGTGTTTACATGGTAACGAAAGCTGAGGTCTTACATGCTATTTCTTGAGGGGAAAGTATATAGTGATACAAGAAGAGCTAAGTAAGCTTATCTATCATCATTAACTGTGGACCACTCCTCCTTTCCTGAAAAAAACAATAGAGTTCCGCAAGATGAGCACTGATCAGTGTCCTTGGCAATTTATATTTTTCCCACTTCTTTACCTTTCTCTGTACCCATGCCCGTTGTTTGCCATGTGACTTTGCAGTGATACTACAAGTGAAATAAACTTCCTGACCCACTGAAAGTGGGCATGGCCATCTGACTAGTCAAGTATGGTGACTAGAGTAAATAATAATGTATATTTCAAAATTGCTAAAGACTAGATTTTAAGTGTTCTCACCACAAAACAATGATGAGTATATGAGGTGCTAGATATGTTAATTAGCTTGATTTAATCATTGCATGATGTATACATATATCATAACATCACATTGTACCCCATAACTATACACAGTTACTCTTTGTCAATTAAAAAATGTGAGTGGAAATGACAGGTCGATAAATCTGAGCCTAGACTATAAGAGGCATGGCATGTTTCTGTTTCCCTCTCCTGTGCATCTGCCATCACCATGAGAAGAATATACACTGACTGCCCTCTGTTTCCCTCCGAATGAGAGACACGTAGACTAGATCTGAACCAAACAAATGGCCCGAGTTAATCCCAGCCCAACTCACCTGAGTCAGCCGAACCTTGGCTGACTGGAAGACACATGGACGAGAAACGAATGCTTTCATTGTGTTTCTCTGAGTCACATAGCCTTGCTCTGGGAACAGCTGGCTAATACTGCCACAGCGACCACTGTTGGCCTATTGATAGCTGTTTTGGGCAGTGATGGGGTGGAAACCTGACTGGGAGGGTACTGCGGAGTGAGGGAGACATTGGAAGAGAAGGCGAGACAATAGCCAGAAAGGGACCAGGAAAGGGCTTTTTGTTTTTGTTTTTGTTTTTGCAACAGAAAAAGAGTGGAATATGTTTAAATGGTATGGGATGGAACTAATTGGGAGGAAGTGGCTGATTATATAGAAGAACAAAGAACAATGGAGAGTGTGTCCTGAAATAGTGAGAGGAATGTGATTTAAACACAGGCAGACGGATTGGCCTTCATGGAACAAGGAGTGTATCGACTCTGATGTGGCAAAAGAGAATTGATAAGGAAGGAGGAGTTTGGGTAGACTTAACTCTGCTGAGGGAGCCTTGAGGGTATCCCTTCCCATCCCCGAGTGATACACCTTTTCTGTGAAGGAAAGAACAATATAACCTGCCTAAAATTAGTCTAGAAGCCTCATCTGACCACACCCAAATGATACGGATGATAAATACGGAACCCATCTATTTGTTATGCTCCTACAGATGATGCTCTTCAAAGGCTACAGCTCATGGTTTGGTTTTGTGGAACTGCAGCATTTGGATGTGGACAACTACAAAACATTGCTGAGAGAAATTAGAGA
>NW_012149097.1:341743-362611 GCF_000956105.1 Propithecus coquereli
CCAGCTCAATTCCGACACTCTCTACAGTTAGCACACACCTCACAGGTCGGTCCAGTCCCACAAGGCTGCCCACACTTCAGATGGCAGCTGCAAATGGGGTGCCCAAGCTACCCATCTTTCTGCCCAGCCAACTGCAAATTTAAGGGTTCCCATAGAAGCTCTCTCAGGTTTGATAATTTGCTTGAATGATTGATAGAACTCAGGAAAGCACTTTATTTACTATTGTCAGGTTATTATTGGTAAGGAAAAAAATCCCCAAACTCTGTAATACAAAGAGGTTTATTCTGAGTCAAACATGTGTGCCGCCATGGCCCAGGGAGCAACGCCCAAGAAGTCTTGAGCAAGTGGTCCCAAAGCAGTTAGGTTACAATTTGGTTTTACACATTTTAGAGAGATAGGAATTGCAGGTAAAATTATAAATTAATACACGGAAGGCGTACATTGGTTCAGCCTAAAAAGGCGGGACTTCTGGGGGGGTTGCTTACAGGTTATAGGTGCATTCAAAGATTCTTTAATTTGTAATTGGTTAAAGAAATGAAGCTTTGTTTAGAGGCTTGGGAAGTTTTACTTTAAGATAAGGAAGTCTGCTAATCAGAGACAAGCCACAATATACCGACTCAAGTGATCTGTTAAGCAAATTGATGGCGGGCAGGGGATTTAACCTTTGCTGGGCATGGCCTCGGTCCCTGTTAATAATTTAGTATCTTATTGTCTAAGGTGTGTCCGACCTTTTTCTTTATTGCCAGGAACACAGTTTTAGGGTTTTTCTGGGGTCCCCTTGGCCAAGAGGGGATCCGTTCAGTTGGGGTGGGGGAAAGGGCTTAGGATTTTATTTTTATTCATGTTATAAAGGTTACAACTCAGGAAAGCCACATGGAGGCGATGCAGAGGGCAAGGTACTGGGGAGAGGGGCAGAGAACTTCCGGGTCCTCTCAGCGCACCGCCCTCCCAGTACCTAGATGTATTCAACAACCTGGAAGCTCTCTGAACTTGGCAGTTTTGGGGTTTTTATACTGGTTTCCATTGCATAAGCATGACTGAGTAAATCATTGGCTGTTGGTGATTAGTTCGATCTCCAGCCTCTATGCTCTCCCTAGAGGTGGGTGGGGGAGGGGAGTCCCGATCTTCTGATCATATGGCAGGTTCCTCTGCCTACCGGCGCCCCCCAGAGCTATCTTAGGGGCCTGCCAATAGTCATCTCATTGCCACAAACTCAGGTATGGTTGAAAGGGGCTCATTTCAATAACAAGAGACACTCAGGAAATCCCGAGGGTGTTAGGAACTCTGTGCCAGGAACCTGGAACAAAAACCAAATATAATTGTCCCTCAGTACTGAGGGGGGCATGAGTTCCAGGCCTCTCTTCCCCGTACCGAATTCCGAGAATGCCGAGACCTTACATACAACAGCAGAGAGTTTGCATATAACGTACGCACATGCTCCTGCACACTGTACTTGAAATCGTCTCTAGATTACTTCTAATACCTACTACAGTGTCAATGTTACAGAGATATTTGTCATACTGTGCTTTAAAAATGTGTATTATTTTCATTGTTGTGTTGTTATTTGGGGGTTCTTTCCTAATATTTTTGACCCACGGTTGGTTGACTCCACCGGCATGGCCGCGGGTTTTCATCCCACCGCAGCGTGTCATGCACGGACCGCTGAGCCCCGTCCCCACGTCTCTGACTCCGTGGGTCCGGGCAGGGCCCGAGAACGTACTTTAACGTGCTTCCACGTGCTGCCGACGGGGCGTCAGAGCGACCGCAGCACAGAAGCTCCTTGAGCGACATGAAACGGTCCGATCTCTCTTTCCCATGTCGCCCTGTGGACTTCAGTGCTTCTCCGTGTCCTTGGTCCTATGCGCATGTCCACGCTGCGCCCCCGGCAGGACGGCCCGCCACAGTGCCCCACGCTTCCGTGGAGCTCGGGCAGCGAGAGGGCATGTTGCACGCAGGGACGTAGCACGGCAGCGACAACGCACGCAGGGACGCTGCACACACGGGTATCGCACGGCAGGGACGACGCACGCAAGGACGTCGCACGCAGGGGCATCACACGGCAGCGATGACGCACACAGGGACGACGCACGCAGGGACGATGCACGCCGGGCACAGCATGGCAAGGACGTCGCACGGCAGCGACGAGGCACAAAGGGATGTCGCACGCAGGGACATCGCACGGCAGCGATGACGCACGGCAGGGACGCCGCACGGCAGCGACGTCCCTCGCAGGGATGTCGCACGCAGGGAAGCCTCGAAGGAAACGTGACGGAGACGGAAGCACAGGACCGAGCTCACCCGCCGGCGAGTCACCTCGCGGGAGGCCGGGCTGAGCCCCGCCGGCTGCAGGCGCAGGACCGTCCCCTCCGGGGCCTCTGCCGTCGGATGGGCGCGAGCGCCTGCGGCCCGACACGAGGAGAGCCGGCGCTGCCCGGCCTCTGGCGCCTTCGCTCGGTTTCCCGGAGCTGAACGGCCTGTGAGGGTCGGCGTTACCTTGTGTTTCCCTTCGGTTCTATTTTACTTTGAGTTTTGACTAATTTGTGTATGTGTGGAGTCATACCTTACCCAAGTTCTGCCTACTTTCCGCAATTCTTCCTTTCCAGACCCAAACCCACTCACATCTACAAAAGCTCACTTTTCCCCAGACACTCCACTAACAGGTTGGACAAGTTATCTCACGTCTAACTGTGGGATGAGCACCCCCAAATCCACTCTGACTTTGAGGCACGGGCGCTCCTGTGCTAAGAAAAGCGAGCTTCGAAGCCCTCGCGGGCCCCGCTTCGGTTTCTCTTTCCACACTTGCCCTGTCCGCTGCCCAATCCCCCAGGAGAGGATGTCTCAAGCCAGGGAGGCCCGAACGTCCTGGAGCTCCCACCCTTCCCCTGGCTTTGCCTGACCTTGGAAGGGAGGGTGAGCAAGGGAACGGAGGGAAGAAATACACTTTGGGAAGAGAAGACTCTAGGCGGTCTAGTGGAATGAGTTAGAGCATTTCCTTAGGACTCAGATGGCCCTGGGTTTGAACGCTGGTTTGCCTCTGACTAGCTCCATGAATTGGGGCAAGAAAATGTCTCTGCCTCAGTTTCTACTGGTGACATCTACCTGCTGCAGAGTCAGCACCGGGTAGCAGCTAGAAGCGTGCATTCTGTTGCCGTATTGCCTGGACTTGAACTTTGGCTTGTCATTTAGTAGCTGTAAGGCCTTGAACAAGCTACTTAGCCACTCTGTGTCCCAGCTTCTGGAGCTGTTGGATTGGTGTGATAATAGTAGCTGCCACATGTGAAACAGTATTTCTTATTTGAGGCCACTGAGTATCTGTGTAAGTACATTCTCCAAGAAGACCAAAATCAAATTAAAAAGAATGAAGCGATCCCTGAGCTCTCAACACTGCAATCTGAAAAACACTGTAATGGAGGATGTTGATGACATTTTATAAGTCCTTTGTGTGTGTGTGTGTGTGTGCGTGTGTGTGTGTGTTCGTAATAAAAAAAATGTTGAATTGTAGACAACAGAAAATACAGTATTGATAGGTGCTTTTATTTTCTCCCAAGAAATGCATTTAATCAAAACAAATCAAAAAATAAAAAGGAAAATGAAAGAGGGAGAAGGTGCAGCTTAGAACCCAGGTGTGCTGGGAATGGACCCCCCGAAGCAGCGGGGTAAGGTGAGGGTCTGGACCGGCGGGGGCTCCGCGCAGTGGCCGGGAGACCAGGCTGACACACCAGGCTGGAAGGGGACCGGAGTCCAAAGTCGCCTTCTTCTGTTTGTCAAACTCAATGCAAAACTTTGTCAAATGAAACATTGGAAACTTTAAGAATCAATATAATGAGACAGTGAAAATGGATTTGAGTAAGAGTTTGAAGTCTGGAGGAAATATGATTAGCAGGTGGTAGTATTAGGGGCGAGAAGCCCTTGTAGCCATGCATTTCCCACTGTGTTACTATCAGGAATAACTTCACTCACTTGTTGCCATATAATTGTAGATCATCTGTAACAGGCAAGGGTTAGGCAAAGAAAAATTAACCTGATAAAACCCGAATTTTCATTGTGAAGAGCCAGAGAATGTCTACATTTGAGTAAATGCTATGTTAAGATAAATTGCGCACAATTAAAATGTTTGATGAAGTTGATTGAATGGCATTAGATTGATAGAAATCATTCAACATTTTGATATGAGACAAATACAAAAATGTCTGTGCAAAAGATGTGAGTAAAAAAGTTTGTCAAGGCACATGTATAAAAGAAAACATCCATACATCATCCTTTACATGCTTTTCCTGAGTATTCTGTGAATTTAAGTCTGGGGATCTTCAAATGTTGTTAATTTGAGACAATAAATCATATAAAGGAACTCTTTAAAAATAGAAGGACCCCATTCTCCTCAATAGTTAGTTTTTAAACAGAGACATTTACTGTGCGGAGGGCTCTGTCTCTTGTCAGGCTGAAGCTCCACCAGTTTCCTGAGCGGCTGTCGGTCTCTCGTGGAAGCCTGCTTTTCTTATGGTGTAAAATGATTGAAATATTAATACATTCCATGGTTTTCTTAATTCAAGCCACATGTTCAGATTTGAGGTTTAAATTCTCGTTCCCTTATTTTCTAGGAAAGTTTAGCATTAAACAACAGGTGTATTAACAAAATAATGCTATATGATTTAGAACTAAATAACTATTCTCAAGGAAACTTTCCTCCCTAATGAATAAGGATGTGAATTCCGAGTATATAGGGTACCACATGTGAAGAAGCTTGAGTTTGCCCCACCAGCATCTAGGGTGATTTTTACATGCATTCTCGCACTCATTTGTATGGAGAAGTTCATTTTCTTGGGAAAGATTCAACCAAGCACAAAACTAAAGTCCAGAGCAGGGAGAAGGGGAGAATGCAGGTGTTCTTAGTGGGAATATTGGCATCAGGAGATCCTTCTCTTAATCACTGGAGTTGGTGGAGTTGAAAACATCTTTTTTCTGTGAAACAAAAACAAAAAAAGTCATATTTAGAGAAATACCCACAAGAAACTGTGGCTTTCCCCTGGAGATAGCAAACAAGGAACATTATGCATACTGGCTCCCAGTTTAATTGACTGAGCTTCTGGAATGAGCCACCCCTGCTCTATGTGATAAGTAATGACAGTGAAAAGCAGGCATTTGTCTTAGGAACTCCTCATAAATTCAAAATGGTCCCCATTTTGACCACCCAGGAAAGGGAAACCCTTCAGTACAAATTGCAGTCTGAAAGCCTCTGGTATATGTCACTTACTTGTGTGACATTTTCAGTATTTTTTGTATCCATTTGCTTTGAGGATTCACGCATATAACAGACTTATTCTTCATCCAGAGTCTGGGGAGAGGAGGATAAAAATAAAAATAGTGTTATATTTTAGTTAATCCTGTACTTTTAATAAAGAAAAGAGTTGGGCAGGAGAATAATTATTCCTAGATGAAGTGAAATTGGAGCCAGGCAGTTCTGTGTTTGCAATAGGTGATTGTAGCCTGGGGTCTGAGGAATAAGAAACCGTTTGTGGAGGAGTGTGTGTGAGCCCGCGGAGCTGCGGAGCTGCGTCCAGAGTTGAGAGAATGTCCCGGGTCAGAGGTTCGCGTTTTGTTGATAACATTTACACGAGTTGGAGAAGCGCCAAATAGCCGACTCCAAGGTTGGCTCACTTCTAAATTTATATCACAATATCTTTAAAATGTGCTTGTCCATTCTGGTTGGGAGAACAAAAAAGGCTATGGAAAACTCTCTTGAGAACCTTTTATCCAAAAAAAATGCAAAGAAATGTAATGGGCGGAGGCAGGGAGCTGCAGATCAGTTGCTCTGAGTGGCGTCTGCATCAGCGAGGCTTTCCCAGCTCTAAGAAATTAGGTCATCGCAAAAGCAACGACAGCTAATAGCTAATATTTATCAAGTACTTACAACGTGCCAGGCACCACGCTCAGCCGGTAACATGGATTATCTCAACTCATCTCACAAAATCCTGTGCTGGAGGAACTATGGTTTCCTCACCTTTTGATGAGGAACTTGAGGCTCTGAGAGTTGAAATAACTGGTCCAAGATTGTACACAAATGCGTGACAGAGCAGGGCTCAGGTGAAGTCTATCTGACTCCGGAGCCCACACTTCTGGCCGCTGCTCTCGTTGAGCGTGGCCTGCACGGTTACCAAGTGCCAGACGTGGTGTTAAGTGCTTTATAACTGAAACAGAAGCGTGAGGCCTCCCGTAGGATGGGAAACTGGGAGACCTCAAACAACACACAATTTCTTGATGTGTCATTTTCTCGGCTACAGAATGGTAAACAGCAAGGATCCATTGATCTAACTTTGAAACTCCACCCTCATAAGCGAATCTCAGGTCAGAGGGCATGGAACAGGTTCTTGGGCAGAACCTTCCATTGGGTTTCTGAGCTCATGATGGAAAAACAGATATCCAGCCATCTGGACTCACAGTATTTTCACCCCTCACTGGTATGAGTTTCTCATAATTTGCAGCTTTCATTCCTATATCTGGTTAAAATTCAGAAATGCAGACTTTGATGAGAAGATATGCAATCGACTTTTCATCATTTCAAAACGATTGTAGTTAAAGCAGACAAAATTTATTTCCCTTGGTTGAGAGGTGAGAGACTTGAGTCATAACAGAGGAGATCAAATCAAAAGAAAGGAGTCCAGCGTTTTATACAGCCAGAGGAACTCCTCCCAAATAGGCCATGGCTAGACTTCACATTCTCTGAGTTTGGGGGTGATCATTGCGGTTTTGTTAGGACTTTTATTGGTAAAGACATTAGGGAAAGTATAATGCCTTCTTAATAAAAAATTTCCATACTTTTTTACGTCCCATATTTCTTGTTTACAAATTGAATACGATTGGTCCAAGGCCCAAAGCACTGGTATCGAAATGGGACAAACAAAAAGTAGCTGCTTACAAACATTCCGAAAGCCTAAAACAGTTCGTGGGAATAGCCAGCAGTGGAAGCCAAGTCAGGGCTGCCCTGGGAAAGACGCTCTGCCTGCCGCTGCCCGGTGCTGTGGAGAAGAGGCTTTGGCATGGGCGGTGACCTGGCCGGTGGGCTTCCGGCAGTTACTTAACCTCCCTCCCCCGCCCCAGTTTCCGTGCCTGGAAAAGACAACAGCAGACCTTAATAAAGCTGGCGCAGGAACAAATGAGCGCGTGCACGCCTGCGGGGCACTCGACTGGAGCTGCTGCAAAGCACTTTCTTAAAGATTAACAATTGTCATTCTTAGTTTGAGAATTTTTAGCAACACTTAAGTAAATCTCTTCGAGATTTGTGAGTAAGAATACTATAGGGTAGAATTAGGTCAGATCTTCATTGGAAGAAAGAAATCATAGCTATTTTTTCCCTGCAACTTACATGATTTCTGTCTTTGCACAACCGTTCCCACGGGGAAGGACTTGAAGCTGATCAATGAGGCGTGGGTGGACAAAGTCCGAGATCTCTTGGATGCATTTGCACTTCAGGTTTGTGTAATAGGCCTCCAGAACCCCTGTGAACACAGAGTCAGTGACTGTCACCCCTTTGGCATGTAACTCACGACTGGAGCCTGATTATTAATCTTTCATACTGCATTTGAAGATTTAAAAATTTCAAGTCAGTGCTTCCACTCATATGCCTTTAGTTGGCATATTTCTGTTTGTCTTGGCTTGAGGTTTTCAATGTTTTCTATCAAAACCTTAAAAATAAAATGAGCTTTTTAAAAACATAACACTTACTGAATTTGTGATAGCATTATATTGGTACTCAGATGATTGTCCATATAATACAATTTGAGAACAGCCTTTGTAGGGACTTACAACTCAATTATAATTAATGCAACATAAGATCAACTGATCCTCTTCACTCCCAACACGCACAAACCAAAGGCATGACCTGATCACAGAGTCCTGGGGGCAATAACACGCGGTACCCAAATCCTCTCTCTTATCATACTCCCCCCACCTCCCCCTCTCTCTGAGAAGATGCCATGAAAGATGCTTTTTTAAATTTCGGTTTAATATGTTGGCCCTCCGTCTCGGTTGCAAATCGTCACCAAACAAAAGTCAACAATAAAAATTCAACACTATTTTTATTCAACAACAAAAGTTATTAATACTGCATGGTGCCATTAGATTCATTAGATTCCATTAAAATACGAGAGATGGGCATGAACTAAGTGGATTTTTAAAGAACCATGTATTGAATCCTCTTTATCTAGAGTGCCTACTACCATGCTTGACAAGTATTTATAAATGAAAAGGCCCAACTCTCAAGGTGATTACAATTTTGTGGGGGAGGCAAGAGAACAAAGACTAAAATGCGACAGCAGGTTGTGTTACACACAAGGTCTGCACTGCGTCCTGAGGACAGAAGACTTACTAGTAGCCGACTTTGCCAGGAGCAGTGGGAAAGCTTCTTGGAGGAGGACAGAAATGAGGGTCTTGAAGAGTGAAAACATATGAAGCAAAATAAAAATTAAGAGGAATAAAACCTCTCTGCATTTTAAAAACAAAATTTGTCCTCTAAACCTGAGCAGAGCATTTCTTTCTGCACAATCATCTATTCCTTCAGCCACATAAAAACTTAGCATTGCAACTAGATATTTCTCTATTTACACACAGACAGCTGCCCCATTGAGACTTGGAAATCTGCTTCTTTGCAGAGTATGTGCCCGAGTCCCCCTGGTGTGCTTACGATGGTTGGCATCAGATCTGACCACATGGAACTGCATTAAGAACGTTCCCTGCAAGAGACTGGTTGAGGTCAATTATCCCTAAATCCTATAAAGGGTTTAGTCAGAGGGGTAGCCTTGAGAGGCAGAACAAAGAAAAGATACATGTCAAAAATTAGTTATACAGCAGCTGGATCTGAGAAAGCCCAGGAATATACAGGCTAAATATACAAGTCGCATGAACATTGGCCTTCCACTGTCTCCCCCTCCAGTGAATAAACATCTTAACCATATAAATGCTTCCAGTTTCTAAGCACCTTACGTTTAGAAATCTAGAAGCAACTGAGAAGGTTTTTTCCCCGTTAGTCAGACTTCCTCCACAAATAATTGAAAGAAATCGAAATGGCTGAACACTTTCTATTCAAAGGACAGTGAAAACGTAGGTGCGAGTTCTCACCCTGGACTGGAGAGAGGCTGCTGCCCAGCAGCAGGAGAAGCAGCGATGCTGGGAGGACGCTCATTCTGCCGAGAGGTGGAGTTCAGACTTCGGCTCTGAGCCCACGCTGTGGGGCTGCAGTACCAGAGAGTCCTATTTATTTACACCAGTAGGGGCCCTCCCACTGCCCTCGTCTGCAGTAGGTCAGCTGCATCATCAGTTTTAAGAGCCCCCAAATATTGCTGAGCTTGCTTTTTCTTTAACTTCTCTTACAAACTTCATGAATTTGTTTCAGAGCACTATAATCAAATATTTCTTGAAAATGTAGACTCTAGGTGCCAGATGCGGGAGAAATTTGAGGGTAGGGAGAGAGGAAAAAGATGTCAGTCTGGAGGCTCGGAGGCACTCTCTTTAGGATTCCTGTGGGGGCCTGTGGCTTTATTGCTCCTCTCAGTGAAGGGTCCGCCAAGTTTCTCAATGGCACTGAAATGTACACTACATGGCATTAGCGACTCTGCCAGGCACGTCCTACATCCAGCACCTGCGAGAAAGTCTAGCGGTGCTCAGTGAGCATCTGCGCACCTCCCGAACGCCTCCTTACGTGCGTGGCGTAACCCCCATGCTGGTTACGCTGCTGATTTCCTACCAGTTGCCTCCGCCTCTTATTCTACTCTCTGAAGTGTATAATTGCATATATAGTCTGGCCGTCATGAAATTTTTGCAAGGGGCTCGTCTGTGTCCCCTCCTTTCTCTGGCTGTTGGGTGCAAGTCAACGGGCTTGAGAATCACGTGCCGGTGGAGGGAGTCACTAGAGCTTCGTCAGATGTGGAACCCCATATTTCAGTGCATTTGATATAAGCACATGTGAAGTTTGGTTTTCATCTCACAAACAGTACATGAGGACAATTAACCCACAGCCTTAACTCACTTGCTACGAACTTTCCGATTAAAAAATAAAAATATATGGACAGTGGCTAATCTGGCTTTAAGGTACCACTGAACTGCGCCGGGAGCGCACAAGCATGATGTATCAAACCAGATACAATGGTTTTTTTTTTTTTTTTTTTTTTGGAAACACTGAAAAATCAGAGGTTTGGGCTTTCTGGTGTGACGTCCTAAACAATTTGGTTTCTTTTGCTTAGCAATTAGCATTGTGGATGTTTAGCATCCTAGGTGGGGTGGGGGTGGTAAAGCCACACGACCTTCCTAGATAAACGGCTCTCCAGTGGCCCGAGTGTAGGCAGCCCAGCCCGTTGTTTGGTTCTAGTTGTTAGAAAGTTCTTCCTTATGTGTTGTGAAAGTTGCTTTCCTAGTAGTTCAGTCATTTTGTCCTAATTCAACCCCATAGCACTACAGGAAACAATTCTGAATGCTCTTCCGTGTGACAGCTCTCCCAATATTCGAAGGCAGGGTTTGTCAGTTGGATTCTCTGCAAAGCGGATGCTGAGATGGACGTTGGAGGGAGAAGAGTTGGCTCAGAATAATTCCTGTAATGGATGGAAGAGGGGAGCAGGCAGAACTGGGCCAGTGAGCCTCAGATCTCAATGCTGATCTGACACAGCCTGTGACAAGAGAGCTCCAGAGAAAAGACAGCCCGTTAGAGGAGCCCCAGACGATGGCAGAGATGTCCAGAGCCCACGATGCCTGCGTGTTCCGTCCTCGGCCGGGCATCCTCAGACACAGCGCTGGAGCCCGTCAGCCAACTCCACTCCTCTGCCACTGGCCGGAGTCATGTCCTCGCGGGAGACTGAGGAGTGCACCTCCCTGTCTGTCACACAGGGTTATAAACTGGAGGTTAAGAGCACGAAGCATGGGTCCCCCAGTCAATGGCTTTGGACAGGTCACTTAATTTCTCTATGCCTCATATTTACCAGTTTTCACATGAGGATGATACTAAGTTAAAAGACTGTTTGGAGAATGAAAACACCTAGTATATGCAGAGTGTTCAGCATGTAGAATATATTCAAAAAATAGCCAGTCTGTCTGTCTTTTTGTCTATTCACCCGTCCACCCATCCACCATCAGTAGATCTTACCAACGTCCACTGCAGGGCCCACGTGTGCACACTTCAAAGTAAATCCCTCTATTTCTTTGACGTCATAACACAGTTCGAAGCTCCCTCACCATCTCGGTTTACCTTTTTGAAACCTGTCGCTCTTTCCCGTTGTTTCTCATAAGTCCTGACGACCCTTTCGTTTGCTGCACCACGACCTCTCTGACCACCCCTGCTCTCACACGCACACGCGTGAGCACTACCCTGCCCAGGATGGCTTTGCCAGTACGAAGAAGAGGAAGCCCATCACCTCATCCGTGCCGGGCCCAGCCCTTCTCTTAATGCATTCCTAGACTGAGTAACATCATTTAGGTCACTTATATTGTGTTGGGAGGCAGTAACATTCCTGGTTTTGTTTGAAAATGGTCATTTTCTGACACTCTCATTCATTTCACTCTGTGTGATTTGATCTGGAGATATTTTACATTTGCCTCTGTACTAAACAGGATATGTCTCCTTGTTAGAGCAAAGACGAGTGACACTGATAGGAATGGAAGAGCGTAGAAACAAAGGTACCTCGAAGGGAGCTCTGAATAGACCCAGGAAACTCCTAAATTGGCTTTTACTATAACAACAGCACCAGGTCAAGGAGCTAATTCCAAAGTCTAAAATCTGATTTTAGTTTCTTTAATCCCCAAAGTTCTGGATTTAGCTTATACTGATCAAAGAGGTCTTATACCTGTCCTCCCCAATTGGGACTGGAGGTCGGGCAGCTCTCTGATAGCCAGACGATTCTAGAAGTTTCAAGTCGGACATTCCATGATATCAACTATAGTAGAGGTATAAATTTCAAAAACTTTGAAGCCAAGAAGAAAAAATGTTTGAACCAATCGATTTCGGACTCAAATGGAAAGAATTTATTTTTAAAACAGCTTTTATAGGTACCTTTATTTCGAAACATAAACATGTGTGACTGGGTTTATATCAAACCTGATTTTTATGGTCAGATACATAAAAACTTGGGAAAACGAGAACATTATGGGGTAGGTTTTTTCCTTGACTTTGAAATCAAAGCAGATTCTCTCCCAACCCAAGAAAAGCTTGGTAGTTTAGTTCCCAGCTTAAAGTATGGTCCAACGACTGGCATCATTGGCTTTACCTGAAATCTAGATAAAAATGCAGAATCTCAGGCCCCGCATGCTAGCAAGGTTCCCAGGTGATCTGAATGCACCTTACAGTCTGAGAAGCAGGGGCCTGGCCCGGCACAAGGAGCCGAGTTTGCTGTGACATGCTGCTTCTGGATGAGCACCGAGCATATTCAAATAATCTTCAGAGACATGTTTGGACAAGTCGTCTCCTCAGAATATCATACACAGATGCCTCAGTGAAGGAGGACGGGACAAACGTCCTCAGTGAGACCTAAATGCAGACTGATGACAACAACAAGAAGAAACCTCTCCCTCAAGATACCAAAAGTGAGATGTCACTAAAATATGAGATGGTGTAACTGGCCAAAGTATCTGGCAATCTAGGCAGTCAACAGGCATTGAACAGAGGGTCTACAGTAGAGTTTTAATGCATTAACTGCCATGTGAGTTGCATTTAACCCATGCTAGTTTCGAGCCTGGGTGTTGTGAAGCATATGTACCTCACACGCCTCTTTACCTTGGGAGCCACAGGAACCATTTTTCCAAGTTGCACATAACTCATACACAGAAAACAATAAAAAATAACAGATTTTTCATCAAATTAATAAGGATGTTTTGTTTTCAAAGTTTTTATTCTATTTTTGTAATAAAACATTGTGGCCCCAAGGAAAAAATTTCCTTTTCTGGAGGCCCTGAGATCAGACAGTCTGGTTTGTATTCTGGGTCCAGAACTCATTTGCCTTGTCAACTTCCCCAAGCCACAGTTCCTCTTGTGACAATGACAATGGGATGAGCATCAGTAACACCACCTCAGAGAATCGTGTAGGTTACGTAACAGTGCTCAGAAAGTGCTTTAATCTGTCTTTGTGCAAATAGCAAACACTCTACTTTTTACCTTTGTGGAAACACAAAAATTTAAAGTACATGAAGAAGCCATTTGGCCTCTCTTGTGAGTCAAGCTCCTGACATGAGTTAAAATGTCACTTAGGTTTCCATGGAACACATGCATGAATCCTTGAGTTTATGATTCTAGAGGTTCTGTGGTCAAAAGCTATACCTCTTGGACACTAATCACCCCCAGTTTTTCTCCACTTTCCCCAGAAGATACCTGTGAAGGTTTGCATTTGTTACAATTGCACTGTAGTTTTACAAAGGAGGTGTTTCATTATTTGTCATAATCTTCTTCTTATTTTATTTACTTATTTTTAAGACAGCTAATATGCTGAGGTATAATCGATACAAAGAACTGCTCCCATTTAAGGCATGCAGTTGGATGAGCAAACCTATTGTTTGCCACACAGTGGTTTTAAGACACACACCTGTGAAAAAGACATTTTTCAAAGATAGTTAAATTCGTATTTCAAGCGACGGTTAAACCCAGTTCAAACGCAGTGAATCTCACATAAACCTAAAAACGTGTCTGCCGGAGGCTGTGGCCTGTCAGGGTGGGATTCTCCGGGAGACCGCCAGGCGGCAGCATTACTTATCAAACGGTTGGCGGGAAAGCCAGGTCCGTCCGCGGGTGCAGAAGACCCTGTCCCTGCGCTGACAAGGGGGCTGTGGCACATGTTATTTCAATATTAAAATCAGCTATTTGGTTTATTGATTTTAAAAAAATGTGATGTTTAAGATTTTTTGATTAGGCCTACACATTAATCAAGGAGAGGAGAAAACTCCCTAAAAATCTGAAATAATCCAACAAATTCTGGGCCGAATCCAACTTCCTGGCCCTGAGGTTGCAAAATCAGATTGCACATCAGCTCTCTGGCAGGAGAGCACACTAGTCCCAGCAGCAGCTGGGTTTGAACCTTCTGTGATCAGGAAGTTTTCTGAGAACAGTGGGGCCACCGCATACCAGTGTCAACGTGATGATCAGGCAGTTGTGCTTGTGTCTTCAAAGCACAGCGAATGAAGTCAGCATTTGCAAAATATGCATCTTGTGTCTTCTGATTTTATAATGTACATGTTATGTCATCACCTGCTTTTTTCGCTTAGCACATGTTTATGTCATAACCGTGAATGGAGTCCTGGACATTATCGATGGAAGTCAATGGTTTCGTTTTCCAGCAAAGCCATCCCTATTCAATTTGGAAAATTTGGGGCATATCTCTCTGTTCCCTTAATATCTGCTAATCCTAAGACCCCAGATGCCCAGGTAATCTGAGTCTCACACTCCTTCGCCGGTTTCTTCGCCTAACCAGGCATCGTCCTCCTCCTCTCACTGCGCTCTCCCCGGCCAGCGCGTCTCTTCCCGACCCCTCGCCTCCACGTGTGAGTCCACTCGCTTGGAATCGAGCCAACAAATGACCACTCACTGGTCATTTCTTCACGGCAGCCTCTTAGAAACCTTCGGCTAATCGTATCCCAAAACTGAACTTAATTCCTCAAAAATCTGCTCTAGATCAAGTACTACCAGCCTTAGTAAATGCATCATCGTTCACCTAGTTGCTCCAAAACCTGCTTGGAAACCAGGAAGTTATCTTTAACTCGTTCATCTCCTTTAATCCCTGTATCTGTTTGGTCTCCAAGAGCTGGCACTTGTATCTCTTAAAATATCCCAACTCTGTGCACTTTTCTCCAGTGTCATTGCCACCTCCTGTTCCTAGCCACCGTTGTCTTTCGTTCCAACTAGTACCATCGCTCAGTAACTGCTTCCGTCCAGCCCCGATCCGAGCCATTTTCCGCGCTGCAGGCGGAGCCGTCTTCTCAGAACACGAGGCTGCTGCGTCCTCGCTCTGCTGCGAAGGCTCCGCTCGTCCCGGGGTGGGTGGGTCCTCGCTGGATCCCGACGTTCTCTTCAGCTTCCTCTTCTGCCCGGCCCCTTTCTCTCCACTCCGGTTTTCACACATGCTGGTGCACAGCTGGTGCACAGGTGGATCGGAGGGCTCTTTGCAGCCATCCTGCCTGCCACCAGGGGTCTGAAGCTCACAGGTGGAATATAGTTTGCAAGGAATCCAATTTTATATTCCAAATGAATACAGCCGGCTCTCCGTATCCATGGGTTCCACATCTGTGGATTCAACCAACTACAGATCAAAAATACTAAAAAAAATTGTGAACATGTACAGACTTCTTTCCTTATCATTACTCCCTAAACAGTGCAGTATAGCAACTATTTATACAGGATTTACATTGTATTAGGTATTATAATAATCTAGAAATGATTTAAAGTATACAGGAGGACTTGTATAGGTTATTGCAAACACGATGCCATTTTCAATCAGGGGCTTGCGCATCCGTGGATGCCGCTACCCGCAGGGGTCCTGGAACCAATCCCCCACGGATACAGAGGGACGATTGTACTGCTGTCCTCATTGCAGCACCTAGATATTGTTAATGTTTTTTCCTCTAGCTCTACTCCTAAAACTTCATTTCTATTTATCCTCAATAATAGTATTGTGGCTGAGCTAGAAATGGAACATGGATATTTTTGAAGCTTAACGTTGGACGACACCCTACCTTCCTCCTGCACAGAATGTGTTCACCACGGGGCCTCAACTTGTTACTGTATAATTAAGAACAATTTCCCCCAATAACCTCCAAATTTACTATACTGCCTCTCCCTTTCTGGCTGTGTGGTATCTCACATGCGATATCTTCCGGATTCCATGACATCTTTTTGACACTGTTATTCAAATATTCTTATCTCTGTTTAGTGAATAGATTTCAGTATCTGATTCAAACCTCTTCTCTCTTCCAGCCAATGTAGATGAAAATTTTGATTACAGAGGCTCGGAGTGGGTGAGAGAAGCACAGCCTGATTATTCTAGGCTTCCTCGTCCCTCTTCCAGGCACTGGCCGGTCAGGAGGGATGGGGGATGGACTGGTGATCTTTCATGGCAAAGTGGCAGTCCCCACCGGCCCTGTTACTCACCACTGCTCCTCTGTGAACACCATGGATGCGGCTACACGGCAGGGCTGGAGACCCTGCAGAGTCCCCCTAACGCAACGCAAACTAACGCGAAAGGTTTGACTCTGGGCCGGCCCCTTCCACAACGCTTCAGCCCCTACCCACAGGGGCACACTCTGCAGCCACTTGTTGCTGGGGTCCCCTCACTCTATGCCAACCCCTTTGGAGGTAGAATACTGGTGAGACAGCCAAGCCTGGTCATTTCTTGCAGTGTCCACTTGACCCACAGAAGACTAAAGGACCATTGCCATGCCAGACAGTGGAAAGTCAGCCTGCCTCAGTGGTACCTCTTCTCTTAGTTCCTTGTCTTCCTATTTCTCCTTCTCTAGGTGTCAACGACATCCAGCACTCTGCTGCTTTAGTGGCTTGCCAAAGTTCAGAAGAGAAAGGAGAGGGCACGTCTGCTCTTACACACCTGGCAATCTCCCGAAGCTCCCTCCTCTCTCTAGTCTTCCCCTTACATTGACTGGGGTGCCGGTGGTGGGCAGGTGCCTCTGGGTAGCCCAATGGGAAGGTGGTTGGCCCTGGTGCTAGTGATGCTCCGGACAGAGAACGTGGCCACAGAGCAGACCCCGTGGGTTAGTTGCCCACCAACATTTATTTCTGCACTTCCAGCTTTCTAACAGAACACGTTTGAATATCCAACCTCTTCCACACAGAGTGTGCTTCAGATGGGGCTATTCCAGGACCCTTGGGGGAAATCCTCATTATCTAAAGCCACTCATGAGAATTGAACTTTTCTCAAGAATTGGAGTCTGGGAAAGACTTTCTTACTTTAATTCTTGAAACAGAGATGATATGAGAGGCAGCTTCTTCCTGCCTTTGGACATTGCCCTCAGATTAGGTCCACTCGTGGCACAAGGTGGCTGCAGCAATTCCAGGTGTTATACCCAACACATGGAAGCCATCCTTGCCAAAAGAATGTAGAACGTCTTCTTATTTCTTTTAATGATAAATTGTGTTATTTTATCCAAAAAGTTAAAAAATACACCATTTCCAAATAAACACATTCATTTTGCCCCCATAGAAAAACCTAAATATCGATACATTAAAAAGATATGATTTAGGCAATTAATTGTGAAGGCTAAAAAGGCTTAACCTAATAATCAGTAAAACATTCTGTTTCAATCAATTAAAAATACTTTTTAAATAATCCATCATTTTTTTTATGTCTCCCAATATCTTTTATGTCCTCACCCTGGTAATCACTACCCTGATTCTATGTGTTTGACTTTTTTAGATTCTAGGTATAAATGAGATCATGGAATATTTTTCTATGTGTGTCTGGTTTCTATCACTTAACATAACATTCTCCAGGTTCATCTATACTGTCGCAAATGGCAGGGTCTCCTTCTATCGTGAAGCTGAACAGTCCTCCATCATGCGTATAGACCACCCGCTCCCTATTCATTCTTCCATCCATGGACACTGACGTTGTCGCTGTGTCTCGGGTTTAGTGAGTAATGCTGCAATGAACACGGGGTGCAGATATCTCTTCAAGGTACTGATTTCCTTAGGGTACATACCCAGAAGAGGGGTTGCTAAATCATACAGCATTTCTCTTGTTAATTTTTTGAGGAACCTCCTTACCATTTTCCATAATGGCTGTGCTAGTCTACATTCCCACCAACAGTATACAAAGCTCCCTTTTCTTCACACCTCTGCCAACATTAGTTATCTCTTGTCTTTTTGATAAGAACCATCCTAACAAGTGTGAAGTGTTACAGAGATGGTGTTATTATTTGAGACAAAATTTTCTTTATCGTTTAAGCCACTTTAGATACATTTTTGGTTACCTGGAAAATCATGTGAATGGACACACGTCCTTAGTGTTTTTGCTTGTCAGCTTCAGATCTCAGCTCCCTTCAGGACAACAGGAAAAATACCATTTCATTTCCTGTTACGCTGCCCTCTTTTTGCATCCATGATACACAGAGGAACTTCACTTGTTTTGTTTTTAAAAAGTAGAAAACAAATTTTTGAGTATGATAAGGTCCATAGAGGATGTATCATGGGGTACTCAATTCCCCATCTCTACTCAAGCTGAAAGACTGGGACCACTAAGAGAGGTGTTCAAATGATACATTGAGGACACTGTGTGATCACATCTCCGGACACAAGCATGCTCGTTTGGAGCCCAGGGGACGTTGTCTGAGGAAGTGGGATAGAAAACTGGGGAGATGGCCATTCCGCCTAAGTGCTCTGCAGGCAACGGTACAGCTCTGAGATTATGAAGGCTCAGGTGACAGAGGAGCATCCTCACAGAAGGTTCTAGCAGGACAGCAGCAATGTGTCTTGACAAGGAGACTAGATCAAAAGTTGCCAACAGTCTTTTTTCACAAGGATGCCCTTTCGAAGTGTGGGACAGAGGTCCTGTAGGTAAGCAGGTCACAGTTACAGATGTGGAGTATTGATTCCTATGTGACTGCGTCTATAAGCAAAGTCTGTGGCTTTCACACTTGCAAGCTGCACTCTCCTGTGGGTCACAAATGAAGAAAAAGCTCATTCAATCTTTCTCCAGGGTTCGGTTTTACTTAGGGCTCACGGGTGAACTAAATCATGGTCAAAGCTCTCTTCTTGCTTCCCAAAGAGCAAACGTTTGAGAGTCTACTATTATGCAATGCACAAAAAATACGTGGTCTGTGCCCTGTAAAAGTTAGCTGAAATTTACCACGCTTAACTGCATGCACTTGGGTTCCTAAACTCAACACATCCTGGCCCTGAGCTTAAAAGCACAAACTAGAATTACTTTTACTTGGGATATCCCAGAGTGGTTGAAATTTTCTAAGACAATATGTCTTCTTCATTATAAAGCTTAAGAAATCATAGTAGAGAACTCAAAAACAGTAGCTGCCCTCACTAAATTAAGTCAATGGAAACTAGGGGGTCATGTCCACAGACCTTCTGTCTGCCTCAATGATATGCAAAGGGACTTTGTTTTGTTGGCAAAAAAAAAAAAATGTGTTGCTGGTAAATGTTTCATAAGTAGCTTTCTGGAAAATAGAAAGTTCTGACTTGCGGTATTTGCCTATCTCTGTGATGTATATACTCTCACCTGGCAATTTCAAACTACCCGAGTGAGGTCACTGGGTGTGGAAGTGGGGAAGGTGAACAGCTAAATCCGCAGCCCTAGCGGCAGCCCACACACCCAGGCCTGCCCCGCTGCCTGCCAGCACAGCCAGACCACTGTGCCTGGGCCTCGTGGCCTGGAATGTTCTATTATGGCCAGAGGGAAGCTTTCAGGCTATGCTGATGTCCTTTAGCTCTAATGACAAAGCTGACATAATGGATCATTTTTATTCAAGTATAGGAGAATCCTCGACCAGCCCATTGTCTCAAAAACTTTTATTGTTGGCCTGTTTGTAGACGAGACAAATTGTTCCAATGATTCCTCCTCCAAAGAAATGGTGCTACCAGGGCTTTTGCCCTGGGCTCAAGGGACGTGGGACAGCTCCGCAGACCCAGGTGTCCAGGGCGGAAGGGGAAGCCGGGCCTCTGTGGGCTTGAAGCCTGATGTCCAAGAGCTTACTCTTCTCCTCCTCTTCGTGACTCACTCAGGTGGTTGGCAGAGATACATTCACATGACTGAAACCTTGCCCTTCTGACTCAAAATTCAGTACTCTTTCTCATTACACCGGAATTTGGAGCCCCTGAGCACTTATACCCACAGCGAGTATTGTCAAGAGTCACATGTCACTTCCTAAGGCAAAACAGCCTGCTATGACATGGCTGTCAGTACAAATTCCACGTCACCCAGCAGCAATGCTGACCTTTTGCTGGTGCTCAGAGAGTGGCACTGGCCTGGTTTATCTCCTGCCCCAGCCCAATCTCTGTGTTCTACCTCCAATACCTGTTAGAAATGCCTATGTCCTCTTACTTCCAAGAAGCTCACTGTCTGCCCTCACCTCTGGGGAAGCAGGGTCCCTCCCCTCCCCTTGACTGGTTGAGGACGGAACTTTTGACCCAACTGGTAATACCACCATGACATGTGTTCCTCCATACAAGAGCACCCTTGTCTTCAAGCACACCAAGATTTTCGCCAAAATCAAGAGACTTAAGATTTAAGAGCTCTTTCTTCTTAAAGTGACCACTTAAACTCTGACCTCCGAATTTTCTCATCTATAAAAAGGCATACACAGGGATATTATAAGAAATTAATGTATGTGAAAGTGCTTCATAAAATATTAAATGATTTTGAAGTTTAAGGTAGTTTTCTATCTCACCATTGCTCCATTTATACATTCCCATTAACTTTCATTTCTGAGGTCCACTTCCTCAAACCACATGAATTGATTAGCTTTGCTTTGGAAGGTTGGGTCTCGGGGGATGTCCCCTCATTCATTGTGACAGCACCAGTGATGAATCTCAGACTTCGGCGTGATTTCCAACAGAGGGCACCTACAGGAGATGCTGTGAGACAATGATTATTACTCTCCTTCATACTGTAATTTGGAAGTGATTCTGCTCTTTCGAGCCTAGTTGGCTTGTCAAAAAATTTGTTTTCTTTATTATTATTATTGTTATATGGATAGCTTTTATAATGCTTTAGTCAGGGCTATTAGTGTGCTCATCACCCAAATATAGTTCATTGTCATGTTAGGTAGGTTTCTTATCCTTCCCTTCCTACCCCTTGCCCCTTGTTAATTTCCAATGATTTTTACTTCTTTCTGTGCCCATGTGTGCTCATCGATTAGTTCCAAATTATTAGAGAGTATACGTGGTATTTG
>NW_012149097.1:364114-365507 GCF_000956105.1 Propithecus coquereli
TGTTTCATAGTTGTCCTTATAAAGATCTTTCACCTCCTTGGTTAAGTATATTCCTAAATATTTTATTTTTTCTTTGCAGCTATTGGGAATTGTATTGAGTCTTTGATTTGACTCTCAGCTTGAGTGTTATTGGTATATAGAAATGCTACTGATTTGTGTTCATTGATTTTGTAACCTGAGATTTTGCTGAATTTATTTATCAACTCCAAAAGTCTCTTGGTGGAATCTTTAGGGTTTTCTAGATACAAGATTGTATCATCAGTGAACAGGGATAGTTTGACCACCTCTTTCCCAATTTGGATGTCCTTTATTTCTTTCTCTTGCCTGATTGTTCTGGTTGGGACTTCCAGTACCCACTTCCAAGGACAGTGGGCATCCTTGTCTTGTTTTTAAGGGGAATGCTTTCAACTTTTCCCAATTTAGTATGATGTTGGCTGTGTATTTGCCATATATGGCTTTTATAATTTGGAGCTATGTGCCTTCTATGCCTAGTTTGTTGAGGGTTTATCATAGAAAGGTGCTGGATTTTGCCGAATGCTTTTTTTGCATCTATTGAGATGATAATATGATCTTTTTTGTTTCTGTTTATGTGGAATAACACGTATTGATTTATGTAAGTTGAACCATCCTTGCATCCCTAGGTTGAAGTCGACTTGATCATGGTGGATTATTTTTTTATGTGCTGTTGAATTTGGTTTGACAGTACTTTATTAAGGACTTTTGCATCTATATTCATAAGGGATATTGGTCTGTAGTTTTCTTTTTTTGTTGTGTTCTTTTCTGGCTTTGGTATCAAGGTGATACTGGCTTTGTGGATGAGTTGGGGAGAAATCCCTTCTTCTCAATGTTATGTAATAATTTCTGTAGTATGTGTACCAGCTCTTCTCTGTAGGTCTGGTAGAATCCAGCTGTGAATCTGTCAAGTCTGGGGTGCTTTTTTTTTGGTGGGGGGAGGGAGATTTTTTATTATTGTTTTGATCTCATTGCTCTTTATTGGCCTGTTCAGGAGATCTATTTCTTCCTGATTGAGTCTTGGTAGGTTGTGTGTGTTTCCAGGAATTTGCCTATTTCCTCTATGTTTTCTAGTTTACACACGTAGAGATTTTTTGATATTTATGGATGATGTTTTATATTTCTGTGCTCTCTGTTGTAATCTCTCCTTTCTCATTTGTGATTGAGCTTATTTGGGTCCTTTCTCTTCTATTCCTGGCTAACCTAGCAAGAAGTCTGTTGATTTTGTTTATCTTTTCAAAGAACCAACTTTTTGTTTCATTGATCCTTTGTCTTGTTTTTTTGTTTGTTTTCCATTTCATTTAGATCTGTTCTGACCTTTGTTATTTCTTTTTTTCTGATGGCTTTTGGTTTAGTTTGTTTTTCCTTTTCTAGTTTCTTG
>NW_012149097.1:365557-366939 GCF_000956105.1 Propithecus coquereli
TCCAGTTTCATCCAAATTGCTGGAAAAGACATTAATTCATTTCTTTTTATGGCTGAGTAGTATTCCATGGTATATATACACCACATTTTGTTAATCCACTCATGAATTGATGGGCACTTGGGTTGATTCCACACCTTTGCAATTGTGAATTGTGCTGTAGTAAACATTCAAGTGTAGATGTCTTTTTGATAAAATGATTGTTTTTCGTTTCAGTAGATACCCAGTAGTAGGATTGCTGGATCGAATGGTAGGTCTATTTTTAGTTCTTTGAGGAATCTCCATACTGTTTTCCATAGAGGTGGTGCTAATTTGCAGTCCCATCAAAAGTGTATAAATTTTTCTTTCTCTCCACATCCATGCCAGCAATCTATTCTTTTTGGACTTTTTAATAAGAGCCATTCTAACAAGGGTAAGATAATATCTCACTGTGGTTTTAAGCAGCATTTCCCTGATGATTACTGACATTGAAAATTTTTTCATATGTTTGTTGGCCATTTGTCTATCTTCTTTTGAAAAGCTTCTGTTCATGTCTTTTGTTCACTTTTTAATGGGATTGTTTGTTTTTTTCTTGCTGATTTGCTTGAGTTCTTTGAAGATTCTGGTTATTAGCCCTTTATCAGATGTATAGCTTGTGACTATTTTTTCCCATTCTGTAGATTGTCTATTTTCTTTGTGGATTATTTCCTTTGCTGCACAGAAGCTTCTTAATTTAATCAAGTCACATTTATTTACTTTTGTTGTTGCAGTAATTGCCTTTGGGGTCTTAGTCTTAAATTCTTTGCCTAGGCCAATATCTAGAAGAGTTTTCCTACATTTTCTTCTAGAATTTTTATGGTTTTGTGCTTTACATTTAAGTCTTTTATCCCTCTTGAATTAATTTTTGTAAGTGGTGAGAGATAGGGGTCCTATTTCATTCTTCTGCATGTGGCTATCCAATATTCCCAGCACCATTTATTGAATAAGGCTTCTTTTCCCCAGTATATGTTGTTGTCTGTTTTGTCAAAGATCAGTTGGTTGTAGGTAGCTGGTTTGATATCTGAGTTCTCTGTTCTGATCCATTGGTCTACATCTCTATTTTTGTACCAATACCATGCTGTTTTCATTACTATAGCCTTGTAGTATAAAGTCTGGTAATGTGATGCATCCAGATTTGTTCTTTTTGCCTAAGATTTCTTTGGCTATTCAGGCTCTTTTCTGGTTCCAAACAAAGTGTAGAATTATTTTTTCTAGATCTGTGAAATTTGATTAGTATTTTAATGGGGATTGCATTGAATCTGTAAATCACTTTGGGCAGTATGGACATTTTAATAATGTTGATTGTACCAATCCATGAACATGATATATTTTTCCATTTGTTTGTGTCATCTGCAATTTCTTTTGTC
>NW_012149097.1:368900-428437 GCF_000956105.1 Propithecus coquereli
TCCTGTTTTAGGTGCACAAATATTTAGGAATGTTATGTCTTTTTGTTGAATCACTCACTTTACCATTATATAATGACCAGTTTTGTCTTTCTTTACCATTGTTGATTTAAGTCAATTTTCTCTGACATTAGAATGGCTACACCTGCTCTCTTTTAATTTCCATTTACATGGAATATTTTTTTCCTATCCTTTCACGTTGAGTCTGTGAGCACCCTTATGGTTTAGATGTGTTTCCTGGAGACAGCATGTACTTCGGTTGTGTTTTTTCATCCATTTAGCTAGCATCTGTCTTTTGAGTGGAACATTCATACTATTAACATTGAGTGATAGAATTGATAAGTGGGATGCTGATCTGTTTATCATGTTGGGTAGTACCTTATTGCTTTATTTTCCCTCTTGTGCTATTGTTTTATAAGAGCTGTGAGCTTTAGCTTTTTTGGGTGATTTTACACTGGTGGGTATCTGGTGTGCTGATTTGTGTATAATGCAGTTCTGAGTATTTCCTGCAGGGCAGGTCTGGTCGTGACAAATTTCCTCAGTGTTTGCTAGTCTGGAAAAGACTTTATTTCTCCATCAATTGTAAACCTTAGTTTTGCAGGATACAAAATTCTGGGCTGGCAGTTTTGTTTAAGAAGACTGAGGATGGGGCTCCAATCCCTTCTGGCTTATAAGATCTCCACTGAAAATTTTGAAGTTAGCCTGATGTGTTTTCCTTTGTAGGTTAGTTGATTTTGTCTTACTGCTTGTAGAATTTTCTCCTTCATTTTGACTTTGGCCAGGTTTATTGCTATGTGTCTTGGAGATGTCCTATTTGCCATGAATCTTCCTGATGTTCAATGACCATCTTGTATCTGGATGTGTAAATCTCTGGTGATACCAGGGAAGTTTTCCTCAATAATTCCTTCAAACAGATTTTCCATGCTTTTTGTTCTTTTGTCTTCTCCCTCAGGGATACCTATAATTCATATATTAGTACACTTCACACAGTCCCATATCTCTCTAAGTGATCGCTCAGTCTTTTTAAATCTATTTTCTGCATCTTTGAATGACTGGGTTAGCTTGAGACCCTCATCTTCAAGCTCTCAGGTTCTTTCTTCTCTTTGGTTTAGTCTGTTGTTGAAGCTTTCTGCTATGTTTTGAAATTCTCCAAATGACTCTTTCATTTCCTTACGTTCTATTATATCCTTTCTTACATTATCCAGCTCTTTAGCAATTTTTTTCATTGATTTCCCAAAATTTTTTTTGGCTTCTTTTCATTGGTGCAGCACTGGAATTGGGGGTGGAGGGCAGTGTCCGGGGTCTGGTAGGAGCTCTGGAGCCACAGGGGTGGAGCCTCAGGTTCAGGCATGAGAGCCTAAGAGCCAGAGCTGGGGCTTGCAGAGGAAGGGCCATGCAGGCAGCAGCCTGTTCTGAACCGGGGGCTGGGGAGGCAGGGTCATGTAGGCGCCAGGCTGTTCTACTGGCTGGGGGACTGCAATGCCAAACTGCATGGGCAGGGGCCAGTTCCAGTGGCCCACGGACCATGGAATTCTCCCCACTAAGGTCCCACTGAGGCAGTTACCCAAAGCTTCCAAGGTCTAGCCTGTGGTGCCAGAGGCAACTGCTCAGAGCCCTCTGTGCTGGGGGGGGAGGGGCACTTGGCTCCCAGTCACAGGGCAGGGCACAGGGGTGTGTCTGCTCCCTGCCCAGCCCAGTGGGGATGATGTGAAGGCTATTGCTGCAAAGCTGAGTCCCGTACACACCTGGCGCTGTGTACCTGAGAGCTCTGGATGGCTTCAGCTGTGGAAACCCAGGATCAGCAGCCACCAGATCCTTACTGCATCTGTTTTCCAGTGCAACAGCTCTGCACAGACTCTGCGCTGCTCCCGGGTCAGTCCAGAGGTCTGTGGTGGTGGAGGGAGCCCCCTCACAACCTGGGCCACAGTACCCGTGGGGTGAGGATTTTGCCCCAGTGTTCTATCCTCCTTATCTTCCCCACATGTAGATTCCTCCCCACAGATCCCTTCAATCTTGTCAAATGAATTGCCTGTCACCTTCTTCACTCCAGATGTCCCATGTCACTTCTCTGGGGTTTCCCTAGTTGGCTTTAAATGTTTAATTTAAGTTTAGAAACAGTTTTGTTTTACCAGCAAATGATTCATCATAGCCACAATCAGGGAAATGGAGCAGGTTTTCAGTTTTCACAAGTCTCCTCTGGTCAAGAATTTCTTACCTTGTTGGTTTAGAAGAATGGATGAGACAACAAAGTTGCCCAAGAATGAGGAAATCCAAGGGAATATCAAAAGAATAGAGCCCAAGGAGAGAGGTTAAGAGAGAGGAAAGAAAGACATGAATTAAAACCACAGCTCTGGCCACTTGTTTATAAATTATTAACCTTTCTGAATTTCAGCCAATTTAAATTCAATTAATGATTCCATAATGTACATTTTAGCTTCCCAGCATTCAAAACTTCTTGTTTTGGAGAAATCTCTTGTTGTGTGAGTCAAGGGATGGGGAGGCCTTATATCCACCATGGAATCCAAAAACGCCCCCTGGCAGCCAGGGCACGAGACCCAGGATGGCCAACTTAGTGTTCTCCCCCAAGACTGAATCTTGAGTGATTCAAAATCTATGACCTAACTGGCCCCCACCTGTGGCCCGATCCTGGCATGGTTCCTGCTGCCTGGATCCACGTGGTTTCCCTCTGGCTCTGCAGCTTTCCTGTGGATTCCATGAGCTGTCCAATGTCCTTCCAATTATTTTATTTAGTTAGTTAGTCATTTAATTATATGTTGAGAAATTTTAATTATATGTAATTATGGGGTACCCAGTGATGTTATGGTATAGGCATACAATGCAGAATGATTGAATCAAACTAGTTAGTATATCCATCACCTCAAATATTTACCATTTATTCCTCCTGTTAAATTGAAACCTTATACCTTTTCACCAACATCTCCCATCCTACTCTCCCCGGCCCCTGGCAACCACCATTCTACTCTCTGCTTCCATGAGTTCAATTTTTTTAGATTCCACATGTAAAGGAGAACAAGTGACATTTCTCTTTCTGCGCCTGGCTTATTTCACCTAGCCTAATGTCCTCCATGTTGTTGCAAATGACAGGATTTCCTTCTTTCTTAGGCTGAATAGTATTCTATTGTGTATATGTACCACATTTTCTTCATCCATTCATCTGTTGATGGCCACTTAGGTTGTTTCCATATCTTGGCTATTGTGAATAGAGCTACAATAAACACAGGCATGCAGATACCTCTTTGACACACTGATTTCAAATCCTTTGGATGTATACCTGGAGGGTGGATTGCTCGATCATATGGTAAAGATCCAATTATTTCTTTTCTGATCAAGGTAGCCAGACTGCATTTGTTGTTGTTGTTGTTGTTTGTTTATTTGTTTGTAGTGACAACCTAGAACCCTGTGTAGACACATATTATTCCCTTTTTATATATAAAAACATTTGGAGCTCAGAGTTTAAGTGATCAGTTAAAGAAGAATGAGCTCTCAAATTTAGGTGCCCTGATTCCAAAGTCCATCATTCGGTGGATGTTTGTTGCACAGTGGCTATGTGCCAGGCCCTTGCTGGCAGGAGGGCCACGGTGGGGAATGGTGTGGATGTAAAGCCCGTGCAGGGCCGTGCGAAGTGTGGCCCGGGTCCTGTTGGCACCAGGGCCATTTGGAGCACTTGTACACATTGTGGATTCCAGGGACCAAATCTCAGAATCAAAATTTCTGGGTGTTGGACTAAGGAAGCTACACATTTAATTAACTCTTCAGGTGATTATGATACTTGCTAGAGTTTGAGGACCATTCCTAATATGGTGACACCAGCCATAAATAGTATCAGCATATAGTACGAGTGTGTATACATAAAAATAGTAATAGTATAATACCACAGTATTAGTAGAATAGTACAGCACATGTAGTAAGTAGTATGAGACAAGTAGCATTTCTTATGAATAAACTTTACATGACATGAAAATAGCATTTAACATGCCCTTTCTGGTCACAAAGCAAAAATACTGGCCCTACACTGGGGCCAGGAGAGAAGAACTGCACGTGTGCCCCGTCCATCTGAATATGATGACATTATCGTAATCCTGCTCACAGCATCAGTGTGTGGCATTTCCACAGGAGAGGGGGTAATTCACGGGCTACTGTCACCCCAACGAGCCTTATGCTGTCTGTTCAGTTTTAAATACAGGAGCAGAAGAGGAAGGAATTGCAGTATGATTTGTTCCGTAGAAAAGCCTGTTCCTTAGGCCTTTCCCAGGTGAGTTTACGATCAGTATTTTGATGTTGTGTTTTGCTTTACTGAAATATTATGCCACGTGCAATTCTGTTGAAAATCATTTATTTTAAAGAAGGAATAATACTTGCATTGACTGAAATTATTGACGAGTTCAAACTTCCCGTAAACTGCCTCTGTGAATCCCCTGTGGCTGTCAGTTTCTTTGAAGTGGGATGGTGACTCGAAGGGCGCTTTTGACCTTGGCTCACACATTGCTCTGCTAAAAGAGAAAGACTGTTTTACCTCTGACTGCTTTTTCCTCCTATGGAAACTGGTTCCTAAAGACAGAAAAGACATTCTCTAAAATGACGTTTCTGATGCATGTGGTAGGTGGTTAGCAATTTATATAAAAAAATTGGAATGTTAGTCTTTTCTGAATTAAAAATACATCACACCCTCTCATGGAGCCACTCAATGCAAAGGTCTCTGACTATCTTGGAAGTCCCCTGCAAACCCTGAGATGCTTTGATTGTACTTTAATAAAAGTTGTCTTCTATAAACTTCGATCATCACAAACACTGACAGAGCACTTCGATGGCCCATGTACCGTTGGTATCTGGAAGATGCGAGTGTGGGTGGGGAATGTACACACAGGTGTTTGGGAAAACGAAGAAGGGAAAGGAGAGGAGAGTTGCTATTCTGATGGAAGCACAGGCCGTGTGTCTGCGTGTTGTCTGTTTAATGCAATGAAACTTTTCCTAACTTCCGATTTCTAAGAGAAAGAAGAATTAGCTTGAGCCAGTGGAAAATATGAACACATTCCAAAGCCCATGACTCCAGGAAAGGACACAATCCTCCCAAACATTCACCAGACGCCACTCTGTGCCACGCACTCTGTGTTCAGCCCCAGGGTCAGGAAGTACAACTTTGATATACAGGGGTCCCTCCGTATTTGTGCAGCGTATGTTCCAAGAGCCCCAGAGGAGGCCTAAAATCCTGGGTAGTGCTGAATCCTATATATACTACGTTTTTTCCTGTATATACATAGCTATGACAAAGTTTAATTTGTAAATTAGGCACACAAAGAGATTAATAATATTAAAATAGAACAATTACAACAATATGCCAGCATCACTACTCTCGAGCTTTGGGGCCATTATTAAGTAAAATAGTAGTTACTTGAACGCAGGTACTGTGATACCACGAGAGACGATCCGATAACCAAGATGAAGATGACGTGACTAACTGGCAGGTAGCATATACCGCATGGAGACGTGGGACAAAAGGATGACTCATGTCTCAGGTGGGGCAGAGCAGGATGGCAGGCGACTTCATCACAACACTCAGAATGCTGTGCAATGTAAAATTTATGAATCATTCCCGGAATTTTTCATTCAATGTTTTCAGGCCTCAGTGGGTTGTGGGTAACTGAAACGGTGGAAAGCCAAACCAAGGATGAGGCGGAGACCGCTGTAACTTCGGACAGTTTCTCCACTCCTCCTGGGATCAAAGCGAGGCTCTTGCAAGCACTTCTGTAGCTTACAAAGTGTGTGTACCTCTAACCATCTGTAGCCTTTCCAGCCACATCAGCCTGAAGGAGAGAGTTAGACAGACTGAAAATAGATGTGGCTCGGAGGAAATTGCTTCAATCCTGGGAGTACTTTTCATTTCTGGTAGTTCTAACCTAGTCTTCCTACCCGCATCGCTTCATCGAGCAGTTTTAATGGCAGTGAGCAGCGATTGCTATGGGAGTGTTCATCTTCCTTCCTGTTCATCTGTGTTTGAGAAGGGAGGGCCGGGGGTGGTCGGAGCCTATGACGTTAATCTAGGAAAGAACTGGAGACAGAGGATTCATGAGAGCAGATCAAGAGAATGAAGATGGAGCCGGGTCCCTGCCTCAGGCGGGACAGAACTGAGTGTTCAAAGGACAGAATACCAGCTGGGCAGGCAGTTTGGGAGAGAAACTCCACGGACGGCGTACATACCTGCCAAGGACAAATAAGAAAAAAACACTGATTTTAAAATAATTCCTCCGGTGTGCTCTCTTAGCGGGCACCATGTCGTCAGCGACGTGCTGTCAGCCTGGACAGCCACGCGGGCTGCGGCGCAAAGGCAGCGATGACGCCCCGCCAGCAGAGCGTGGTGCTCAGGGGCAGCAGGAGCGCCCCAGAACCTCTGGGCGTCGGCACCCATCAATCACCTTCGCCACCCGCCCGGTCAGAGCGAGCCCCCTTCCTAGTGGCAGTCTGTCTCATACCTTAGGGGTGGGAGTGGGGTAAGAAATGGTGGAATAAAGTACGTACCCAAATTCACAAGCACACTGGGTTGTTCACCGGAACTTTTTCTATGAACGCTGAAATGGTGGGAAGAGGAGGAACAGCCCGCCTGGGAAATTCGGGCGGGTGTCACAATCTGATGGAAGAGACATTTCCTTTTTCTTATCCTTCGGAGGTTCAGGGAAGAAAAAAAAACGAGATCGTGTGAAGGCTTCAAGATAAAAAGTCCCCTTGGTCACGGTTACCGGAGCCCTGTGTTGTCCCGAGGCTCTTTAAGGAGTGGGGATGAGGCTGAGCAGGGGGCACGAGCACCCCGTCAAGCAGCAGACGAGGACAGGTGAGTGCCAGACGCTGGCGGAGGTCGTGCCAGCCCTGTGCGAGGGCTGCCTCCCGCGGCCGGTTCACCTGCAGCCAGGAGCAGCGGCTGTTCCCCGCCAAGCCAGTCCACGCTCTGCGGCATTCCCTGCGCGCCCTGCTTCCCGGCTGCGGCGCCCGAACCGTGAGCTCGTTGTCCTTGCAGCTGGTCACTTGAGGAGGAGCGTCAGAGAACTGAAAAGACAGACAGACCTGGACTTAAATCCTGGCTCTGCCTCTGTTGGTTTCATGGCCTGGGGTGTGTTACTTGTTTTCTTGGAGCCTTGTTTTACTAATCTTTAAAATAATAGTCGATGGAGAATGAAATGAGAAAAAGCAGTGGCATGTTTGATGCGGTGCTTGGCACACGGGGACAGCTGAACGGTGAGACTCGAAAAGCGTGGACGTCGGCCTTCGCGAAGGATTTAATTATGCAGTTCTGTCTCGCCCTCCTTCGAGCCACCATTACACCTAGGACCCCCCATCATTGCACCCGCCCCAGAGTCGCTACTGTCACTTTTAGACACGTGTGCTTTCAGCCAGACGTGAGCTCCCCGCAGGAGGGGAGCGGACGCCGCGGCTGTGCGTCCCGCGCACGCGCAGTGAAGGCTCGGCGCCTCCCCGCGGTTTCTCTGCTGAGCGGACGCGCAAGCGAACGACCACAGGGCGCGGCCATAGAGAGAATGAAACTGGAGGTCTTCATTAATCTAGGGGAATGTTCCAGCAGGGCCTCCTGTCTCTCGCTTTGACTGTTCAGCGAGCGAGACGCCAGCTTCCCGGACGCTCAGCGCGCTGCCGGCTCACGCTGACGGCGCCGTCCGGGCTGCGCGCGCTTCTGCAGAGCCGGCGGGGAAGCCGGGTTTCAGTTTCAGGACGAGGCTCCGGAGTGAGCAGCGACCGAGCAGCAGCCCAGACCGCCCGGACGCGGCGCGGTTTCCCGTGTCTGTCACCTGCTGCAGAGGACGGAGGCTCCCCCGCCGGCCCGTTTCCGCAGCGCCCACTGCAGCCGCGCCGGGGGCTGCGCGGGACGCGACGGCGAACTGTGCTTCATTTTCACCCGGTTCATTAACCTTGGCCGTAAAACCTGCCTAAAGCTGCCGAATTACACCCCCAGGCGCCCCCGACGAACATCAAGCTCCACGGAGCTAACGTCTCAGCGCTCCGTTCACAGACGGAAGAAGGAGCGACGCCGTTTGAAGCCGGGAAAACGTGCCTTGCCAGCCGCCCGCCAAAGAGCCGGCGCTTCCCTGCTGCTGCGGGAAACCGTCCTGCAAACGGCAGCCGGGCGCTGCGGAGGTGCCGCCCCGCCCCGCACAGGCGGTGGCTCTCGCTTGGCCTCGGGGGGACGGGGGTGCGAAGTCGCTGACACACACGGACTGTTTCGTTCGGTTCTTTCACGCTCACGCTCAGCTGGCCCAGCAGGGGACACGCAGCAAGCTCTGCTCGAAAACATCGTGACCACAGACACAGCCAACTTTAGAAAGATGACAGGAAGAGCCCCGTGTTTTGGTTTTTAGAATAGCACTCTCTTACCAAATTTAACTTTCTTGTTACTTCACGAATTTTAAAAATGTGATTCCGCGGAGTCCCTTTGAGAGCAAGGAGAAGACAGTCCAGCCCCAGACGGCCTATCCAGTGGGGGACTGGCCCAGGCCTCCTGTTCACGAAATATGTCAGATTTAGACTTTCACTTTAACTCCAAATGAGGTTGTACGTATTGTCACAGAGATCCAGGATGGCAGTGAAAGAGGCGTTTTTTCTTTTTTGAGACAGGGTCCCTGTCGCCCAGGCAAGAGTGCCATGGCGTCATTCTAGCTCACAGCAAAGAAGACTTTTTTTCATCCAACTATACAATTATCCTATTATAAAACGGCACAGCCTGAATTATTTTTTATAAGTTACTTTGTGAACAGCGCAATTATACTACATTAAGATTAAAGTGTTTCATAAGTATTAACTTATTAAATGTAAACACCTAAAATATACTGCATTTTTGTAGCCCTGTTTTGACAGTTCCTTATTAAATGTCCTGGATCTCAACCCCTGGGAAGCACTGGGTGTGCGCTGCCTCTGTGATGCAGATTCTGAGTCCTCAGGAGAGCAGCAGGTATAGCCTCCATCTGTCAGGACGATGCCTGCCGCGCCCCACGGAGGTGGAAGGTGACCACTCAGCTACCTCGGGGCAATTACAGCTTCTCTAATATTTTGAAGTAGCCAAAGCTTACATGGCCAGTTGTTTTACCATGAAGGTCCAGTTCTAAGAAAATTTTCTTCAAGAGAGTCTAGTCACCTGTCATTAGTCGTTGCTTCGGTTTTTAAAAGCCATCACTTTGGGGTCCACTGGCTGCGGTGGCACCTCCTTCCCTGACGCCGCGCGCTGGGATGGGAGGAGTCCGCAGCTCCGAGGCACAGAGCAGCGAGAGCTTCCCCGGTCATCGGGGTCAGAGGCTCGGCCAGTGAACTGCCGGTGCTCACTTTTGTGCAGGTTAGGAGAAGAGCTCGCACAACGCGTCTGAGGACGTTCAGGCATCGGCTGTGCCGCTTTCCGGACAGCCCAACGGTGTCAGCACCAAGCTTCTCTGCGGACCTTGAGATTTCAGTAAACAGTTTTTGAAACAATTTTTCCTTAAATTAAAATTCCTGACCCACGCCATCCAAGTCCCCCTGTCCCTGAGCATCCACACTTGGAGAGAGTTTTTAAGTAACCAGAATGCTAAGATCGAGGCTTTTATTAAATAAAGGAGTTTTCCCTCCAATTTTTAAAGCCAGGTTTCAGAGAACAGCTTTGGTAAAGCCTCTGTTTCCAGCAGCCGCACGGGGACCCAACACAGCAACGCACAGGGCGGCGGCCAGCTCCTTTGGGAAAGCTCGAGAGCGGTCATGAGCTTCTTGCCACAGGGCGTGCCCAGCCAGCTGTGCGCCTTCCCCTTCTGAAGCATTTGCAGAAGGAAAAGTCTTTAGATCATAGAAGGATTCTAGACTGCTGTAAGTTACATTTGTCATTAATAAAGCAGCTTTGGGATTGCGGGTGATGGGATTCGCCACGCTTGGATGGTGATGCCTGGTGTCTCTCTTCACTTTTGCTGTTAAGTAAAACCTAGAACAGATCAGAGACCCTGCTTGTCTCCCAGCACTCACTTGAGGGCCAGAAGTCGCTCATTGGACTTTGTGGCTTTTTTCAGGCAGTTCCCTCCTGACCGCGGCTTTCTGGAACGGCCAGTTGGCCGGGTGTTCTGGGCTGATGACAATGTCCCTCCTCCTGTCTCTCAGCTCACTTGGCACTCCTGGGCCTAGAAAGTCAAATTCAGCCATGGTTTCTGTTCAATTTCTGCAAATTGCTAAAAATGTGTCTTCTACAGATAATTCAGACTTTCAAAGGCTTTGAAACAATCTGGAGTAACTTTATTTCCTGTCAAATTGTGAGATGAATGTGATTTCAGGTAACATCTGAGGAAGGAGTATTAATTTTTCTACTCTTCACACTGGAACAATATCAGGGTAAAATTTACCAGGAATGGCCTTTTGCCCTGTTCTCCACCCACACCGGCGTCAGCGGTCTGACAAACACCGGGCACGGCATGCTGGAGCCGCGTTGCGTAGACCGGGTGGCGAGAGCAGGGCTGTGATGTGAGAGCAGCTGGGAAGTGCTGCTCGGTGGCTGGGACTCGAATCCTCGGTGGCCATCTCTTGTGGCCCCGCCACAGTTGTGGGGAATGATATTTAAAGGCTGCCTCGGCCGAGGCACAACGCTGTTGGTCTGTGCCTTGGCCCTGACCTTGAATGTAATGCCCCAAATCTATGGCATGGGATGGACCCCCGCCATGGACTCCTCTTGCCCCTCCACTGTTGGGGGTAAACTAGAACAACCTCAGCGCACCCTTGGCCCATTTTACCCGGGTCCTACCTTGGCTGCCACGTTCATAGCTGTAAAGGGGAAGGTGAGATCTGGAGGAAAAGCGTGCCACGCCGTTCCCTGCCGGGGCTCACTGAAACCCAAAACAGCAGCAACAAACACCAAACAGACTAACGAATAAGGCGAAGTAAATGCCATAACTACGAACAAGCACACCCAGCCTTTGAGAAGCGCCTTGCAGATGGACGGTCATCCTCAGTGTTCTGGTGCCTTCTGCAGTGGCCTAGACGGGCCTTGACGGGGATGAGCACCGAGTGCTTTTCACCGCCGCTCAGAGGCCCGGCCCGGGCCGCAGCGTGTGCGCTCTCACCGCGACAGCGAGGGCAAAGCCCCGTGGCCACGCGCGTCCTTGTCGTGTCTGCCTGGGGACGGAGGGAAAGGACAGCTCCCAACCACAGGTCTCCAGGCTCAGCGCGTGAGAAGGCCCTCGCTGAAGTGCCACAGAAAGTGAAGAGTGAGGAGTGGCACATTCTGAAACGGTTGAAGGCTGCGTTCTGGAAAATTCTTTCTCCATCCCTGACTCTCTTCTCCTTCCTTCTCTCTCTGAGACAATGGCTTGCGCCGTCGTCGTGCTTGAATGCCGCTTGTCAAAAGTGAGGGTGGCAGGGACAAAGGAGCAAGGGGAGAATTTCTGTTCTTCTAGCTCTGGGTCTAAGCTAGAAGCTTCTGAATGGCCTCCTCAGTCTGACTCTGGTTCCTCCTTGGCCTTCTGACCTGTCACGGTCAGATTATTCAGTTTGTCTGGAATGAAGCGTTCCAAGCCTTTGTTCCTCACCTCTAAGCTCCAACCCCGACAGCACCATAACTGATAGTATCCTCAGCCGCAGCCTAGATATGAGTGCTTCCTTCTCGAGTTTGGGAGGAATTGGGGGAAGAGCCTTTGAGATTATCTGATGGTTAGATGGTATCTCAAAAGCCCACGTTTCTTCTATTGATTTTACTGTCTAAATATCTAAATATCTGTGGAATCTGGTGACAACCATCAACCCTTACCTACCCTACATTAATAGGTTACTAACTGGAACCCTCTCTCTTCTCTGGCCTCCTACACCAATTCTCCATAATGCAGCAGAAGCATTTTTTTTTAATTGGCATGATCGTGTCATCTCCCTTGCTTTAAACTTTCAATGCCTTACTGTTGCTTTTAGGATAATAACAAACCTCTCACCGTGATCTAGAAGTCCCCATCTGATCTATCTAAGCCTCCTCTTTTGCTAGTCACTACTTCTGTATTCTCTTAGTTCTCTTCTCATGCTTCCCATATTCTGGGGGGTTTTTTGTGCCTGGAATGTTCTCTCTCTCACTCTTTCTCTCTCTCTCCCCTCACTTCCTGTGAGAGGAGAAGCAAAGGATGGTAGAAACTAACTGGACAAACATACGCTTTCCAGGAATGTCTCCCCTGACCCTACCACCCGTCTGATCTAGGTCATCTTTGTTGTTGCATGATCTCTGAGCACCACGCTTTTTCTTGTAGAGTACTGCCCAGCTGGTAATTATACATTCATCCAATATCCTGCCAGACTATGAACTCCACGAGGCCAGGGGCTTTGTTTGTCTGGGACCTAGACTTCTTAATTATTTATTGTATGAGTGGGTCAGCTCCAATTCATACAGGAAGGGGGCTGAGTCCTCGAGGGGGATCTACAAAAGGTCAGAGGAGTTCTGTCTGAGAAAGACAAAAGAAAACTCACTGCCCATGGATGTTTTAAATTTCTATGTTAGAGAAGTAGAATGATATTTTTTTTTCTTTTCGATTTTTCTATATTTTCCAGGCAGGAAAATGGCAAGCATTGAGGAAAGTGAGAATTGAGAAAAGGGCATTGGATTTAATGACTTACTGCTGTCTTTTAGTGACCGTCAATAGAAGAGTTTCAGTGGAGTAATAGAAACCAGAATGGCAAGCAGTTCAAGCAATAGGAAGTAAAGAAACGGCAGTGAATATAGATTCCCCTCAACAAGTTTGTGGGTAAAAATGAACAGGAGAGATGAAACAGCTGGCTTGAGAAAGAAGCAGAATCAACAGAAGATTATTTAATTGGGTGAATATTTGTATAACAGAGACCAGAAAAGGTCTATAGAGTGAAGGGGAAGAAGGTAGGGGGGAAAAGATTGTGGAGGTTTGTGAGGTTTTTGTCCTGAGATAGGAAGGAAGAGAGAAGGTAGGTGGCACCTAATACACACTAAATAAATATTTGTTTAATTAATAAGGACCTAATTCAGAGGCTGCTAACGCCCATAGGGAGAAATCATGTAATAAATGAGCCAAGTCGGCAAGACGAGGTGCCTGGAGCAGGCAGGTCTCATCTCGAGGGTCCCGAGCACCTACGAGCCGGGCGCTGGTCCCTGCGCAGGAACACGGAGCCGCTGATACTGACGACGCATGATTCTGATGGCGAGAAACTGGATTTCTACGTGAGATCCTTTCATTGTGTGATTTTAACAACTTATTTAAACAAATGTTAATCAAACCAAAACAGCCTGTATTCAGTCCATTGGCAACCGCCTGGCAACCTCTATTTTAGTGCCGATTTCTCTAGATCGTACTTGCTAGTATGGTATTTAAAAGTTTTGTTGGTATATAATTCACCCATTTAAAGCGTACAGTTCAATTCTTTTTATTGAATTCACAGGTCTGTGCACCCATCCTCATCCCAGACTTCAAAACATTGTCATGGGCCAGGCGCAGTGGCTCACGCCTGTAATCCTAGCTCTCTGGGAGGCCGAGGCAGGCGGATTGTTTGAGCTCAGGAGTTCGAAACCAGCCTGAGCAAGAGCGAGACCCCGTCTCTACTAAAAATAGAAAGAAATTAATTGGACAACTAAAAATATATAGAAAAAATTAGCCGGGCATGGTGGCGCATGCCTGTAGTCCCAGCTACTCAGGAGGCTGAGGCAGGAGGATCGCTTGAGCCCAGGAGTTTGAGGTTGCTGTGAGCGAGGATGATGCCATGGCACTCACTCTAGCCTGGGCAATACAGTGAGACTCTGTCTCAAAAAAAAAACAAAAACAAAAAAACACTGTCATGAGCTGATGAAGAAACCTGGGTGGCTAAAGCTGGCGCTCCCTCGTTTCTCTGCCCTCCCGGCCCCAAGCTACCACGAGTCTGTTTCTGTCTCTGCAGATTTGCTCATTCAGGGAAGTTTATTTAAATGGAATCATGTCATAGGTGGCCTTTTGTGACTGGCTTCTTTCACTTGGGCGATAAGTAATGAGAATATGAAGAATCTGGAAGGCTTTTAATCTCAGCGAAAGGAAAAACCAGGTTGAAAATCTTCCTTCAGAAATGGGGGAGAGGCAAGGCCAGAAATACATCCTGAAGGCTTTCTGCAGCCACCGCCGTGGCTGGCGAGCCCTCAGTTTTGGTAACCGGCCCACACCAGGGCTGGTATTCAGCTAGTGTGACGCCGACAAGTTTGGCTGTTTCCGTTGCTTACGCAGCCAGGCGCTCATCTGATTATCTCAGTCTGTTGTTGAAAGTCATAGCTGTCACCCTGGATCAGCACAGCTATTTTTCAGGACGTTACCCTTGAGTACGTCCTCGGTTCTCGTCCCCAGCATTGCTCTCAACAGGCAGAAAAGCAGGAAAATCTAAGGACCCCGAATGCTTAGCCCTAATACGTTCAAGGTTATCTGCTTGTAATAAAGAGGATCCTCCAAAAACATTCTCCGCAAAGAAGCGGAGCGTTTTCAGGCAGCACTTCACTCCGACAGGGCAGAGCAGGTCTAATTTCAAGGTCTGGGCACTTACCAGAATTTAAAAAAAAGTTGTCCTCAGAAGCGTGCCAGGGAGACACACAACTTTGGAATTCTCAGTAAAACCACAGAATAGAGGAGTGTCTTTAAAATGCAGAGTCTGAGCTGGACACGTAGCTAATAAGGATCGCTAGACTACTGGGGACTCGAACAGACAAAACACTGAGAGAGCATTCACGACTTCCTCATGAGAATAGAGTTAGGTCTGTCACTTAGCCACAGTGCTGAGGCTACAGTGGGGCCCAGGGACAGCCTTTGACAGGCAGAGGGCCTGCGTCACTGGGGGGTAAACAGCAACAGCAACACCTCCCTCAGCAGGAAAACGCTCCTCACTCTAGTTTTCCAAAATTCCTCCCAGAGAGTGACTTCTTGTGAACCTACTGGAAAAGAGGGCATTTGGTTGGGGGAAACCGCGTCCGTTAGGGTTAGGCGAGCTGAGAGCTGGAGTGAGGGCGCCTTTAGTGCGATGAGTGGGCATTTCCCTGCCAGCTGTCGGCTTGGAGCGAGGCTGTCGGGACGGTGGTGGCTCTTCTCCACCGCGAGGCGCTTTCGCCTCGCTGCTCTGCCGTCCACAGAGTGTGGCCCTCGCGGTGGCCATGGTCACATAGTTACGGTCTCAAATTCTCATCTGCTGAGCAGCAGGGAAGAAAAGATGATGAAGGAAGTTCAAAAGCACATTCGCACTGTCTTTAAGGAAGGTCCCAGAAACGCCCAGGTGACACTTCTGCTTACACTTTATTGGCCACACGGGGTTATCAAGCCATAGTCTGCTGCAAGAGAGGTCGGGAATTGTCGCTTTTATTCTGTGTGATTATGGACCAGATACCATCTGGGAGTGCGATTACACGGACAAGCCAGTCCTGTGTCACTGGCAGAGACTCTAGTTGCCCCTCGATATCCACAGTACGAATGTGAACCAGGGGCACTGGATTACGTGCCATTTATCAGTGGTCAGGAATTTGAAGAAACGGAATATAAAACAAATCTTACCTCCCAAGGAAAGGGGAAGGAGGCAGGATGATCGCCCAGCAGCTGGAACAGGCAGGGAGGGCGTCTTCACTGGGTTTGTATTTGAGAAAAACAAGGCCCGGAAAGGCTCTGTGACTCTTCTAAGATCACAGAGCACTCAGGACTGCTCTCCAGCCCAGTGTCTTCTGGTCCCTCATGGATGCCCGGGGCTCTGCAGATGAGGAAGACTTCTCACTCCGTAGGGGACACCAAGCACCTGAGGGATTGTTCACATTCTAGATGGCAGATTCAAGGAGGATGGCCTGGAGCCAAAATCGAAAAGAAAGGCATTCCCGTTTCCTCGGAGGCCCTTGCCGGTGCCGGCACGTCTGTAAGTCCTGACATTCTTCCACCTCTAGACAACATTCCCAGCCAGTACTCCTGCCTCTAACTGAGTCTGTCTGGTGATGGGGGTGCGACTTAGACATAGCCCACTGGTCCCACTCACTGCGTGCTGCTGTGGTTGTTACACAGGTCCTCGCATGGCGGAGAAAACAGCTTCCCTCCACTTGGTGAAAAGTCTCTGAATGGACTATAAACCATGCCAAGAAGTATTTGTGGGGAGAGTGGTTACTCTTCTTACCTTAAAATCAAGATTTGGGACATGTCCTGGAATCCCCAAATTGCCTTTAATAACATAATTTGTAACCTAACTCAAGAAGTAAAGCTGGTTGGATATCTAAAACCATTCTTAAGGTTGTGATGGGAGGTTTTGTGGCGATTGGCTGGTAAGTTTTACTCCTTGCTATTAACAGGGTAATTTAGGATAAAAGGAGCTAAGGAAACGCACTCAGAAATGAGGAGGTGAGAAGACTGGAAGCTCTGAAGGGTTCTTGCATTTTATGTCCTGGGCAGAGAAACAAACGCTACAAATTGAAAAAACTTTCAAGGGTCTCAGTTTTCACATTTCACAAATTTATTTTCTTTAATTTAAAACAAGACATGATGGTAAATTTTATGTTATTAAATTTTATTGCTATAATACATTTTTTAAAAGGGGAAAAAGGGGCAGGGGGAAGTTATGGCCCAAGAGGATAAAAACAGCAATAGTTTTAGAGCTGATATATCAAATTACACTTCGTCTCTTTTCTAATTCATGTGACCTGAAGGAATGCTGCTAGTTGGTGAGTCGAAGTTTTGTGCAATGATTTGCTTTTGTAACAGGTACGTTCTTTTAAACCCCTGAGTGGACTGGTAAACAAGAGGTAGGAACACGCATGTCTAGCCCTAGAAGTTTTAGAAAATTTTAAGTATATAGTTTCTAGTAAGTTTTAATTGATCCCAGATGGCCATACACAATTGACTGTTGACCAACGCTGCTTGCTGATACATACTTTTATTAGAATTATATGCATAGGAATGTGTGCTTTCGTCATCAAATTTTAGCTGACTCACACGGAAGTCCATCTGTGAAGTTTGGCACGTAGGCCCAGTTGTCGAAGAATGTGTGGGACGCCAAGGGCCTTGGGGAAAACATTGAAAAACAAGTTCCTGCCCTTGGAGCAGGTGTGCTTTTTCAGGAGCACTGGATGTGTTTATGTTACTCGTGCCTTTAAGTAGCAATCCTTTAGTCTTCTCTTGGGAAACCAATCACGTATCCACCTAGAGAGCTTCAAACCCGGCTGCCCTTCCATCAGGGGTTCCCACGTCCTGCAGCTGCTGCACCGCGTCCTGTCTCTGCAACACGAGCTAGGAAGTGACCACTGCCATGACAAACACAGGTAATTATTTGGGTCTTCTTACCTCCTAGGCTGTGAATATTTTGAGGGCAGGATCCGTTATGTCTTACACTTAATAGATGTTCAAATAATTATCGGATGCTGTAGGAAAGCAGAGGAAAGAGAGACTCATTCTGGCTCCTGCATGAAAGGAAGGTCAGAGCCACGTTCGTCATAAAGGCTTCTGAGTTGACCCTGCGAGGATTCTTTTTTTTTCTGGTACAAACACTTAATTAAAAACAACTTTTCTTGAAGCTAGGAACAAACTCACAGTCAGCGAACAAGCCTATGGCAGAGAAGATTCAAATGTGTTCTGCCTGAGATTCCACAGATGCTAAATACCAATTTCAGGTTTTCTCCGTTGGCCCAGTGGAACGTGAGTTGTGTTTGAGGGCGGGGAGGAAGGAAGGTGCACGCGAGAGCGGTGCGATACACCTGTAGCCAATCCATGTTCTCCCAGTTGGTTTAAAGTGAAAGCCCAGAGCAATGGTTTTTTTTTTTTTTTTTTTTTTTGAGACAGAGTCTCACTGTGTTGCCCGGGCTAGAGTGACTGCCATAGCTTCAGCCTAGCTCACAGCAACCTCAATCTCCTGAGCTCAAGCGATCCTTCTGCCTCAGCCTCCCAAGTAGCTAGGACTACAGGCACACGCCATCATGCCCGGCTAATTTTTTCTATATATATATTTTTAGTTGTCCAGATAATTTCTTTCTATTTTTTACTAGAGACGGGGTCTCGCTCTTGCTCAGGTTGGTCTCGAACTCCTGACCTTGAGCGATCCACTCACCTCGGCCTCCCAGAGTGCTGGGATTACAGGCGAGAGCCACCGCGCCCGGCCCAGAGCAATGGTTTTTAATTGTGTGTTTTTAGCTGCAGAAACTCATCTTCTTTTTGCAAACAAATTCTTTTCCATAATCCCTATATTTAGGTGAAAACAAGTGAAGCGAATCTGTGTCGGCTGGAGCAGTAGGAGCTTGAGCCCTTCCATTTGGTTCCCTCTCACTCTGGAAGACATTCGAGCCACAAGAGTTAAACTGCAGGCTGCTTGAACGGCTGCAAGACCACTGACAACCTGACGAAGCCTGGTGAAGGTCAATGAAAATGAGTTTGTGAAGCAAAATGGGCCCAGGAAAACCCCACGTGGGCTCCCCAAGGTCTGTGGGTGTTTATGTTCTGCTGCCCCCACCCCACCCCTGCCCTGGGGGAATGGGGAACTTCGCACCACAGAGGATGCGCCACAGGGACCCAGCCTTTCTCCTGTCACTTCTCCACCGGGGTCCTTTCTGCGCAGTATTTGCTTTGTCCTGCCTCTTGGAGTAGAAAGCTATTTCACGTGGTAGAGGAGCTATACGTTGTAATCAAGAGTTTGGGTTCTACGGTCTGACTGCCAGGGTTCCAATCCAGGCTCCAGCACTTGGTAGGTGCAGGGCCCTGGGCAGTGACTTCATCTCATTTTGTCCCAGGTTTCCTCACCAGTGATATAGAGACAAGAATAACACATGCCTTACAGGGTTTTGCCAGATACATGAGATTATGACTGTAAGTCCCTCATATCCGTGCCGGGTACAGAGTAAACGTGTGGTGAGTGGTAGGTATCATCAGCAACACAGTCTGTTTGCTTGCCTGATGCAAAATAACTCATTCAAGTGGCTTCTCCTTTTGCTCCTCATTTCCTGGGTCACTTGAACTTTTCCTGCTGGCTCCGAGCCAGACACACTGTCTCAGCAATCACACCTACATCTGTCCCTCTACAGGCGTGAGTTCGAGAAGTACTGAGGACACCCAGGTGCCAGTGCTTTCCTCCTGCTCTCTATGCAGTAAATCTTTCATAATTCCCACAAGCTTCTAGAAACTGCAACTTTTGTTGGAGTAGTTTTCCCAAAAGATACTTCATTTTTCTTCCCTTATTGTTTTTTGAGCGTGACTTCTGCTCGTCTCATGAAAATACATACTTCAAACGATTTGTAATTAGTACAAACAGGACTGGCTACATAATTTTCAGGACCCAGTGCAAAAGGAAAACGCGGGGTGTCTTGTTCACAATTATTAGGAGCTCAAAGGCAGTGACGGCAGAGCATTAAGCCAAACGCAAGGCCCTCCTGTCACGTGCCCACGAAGCTGTCCTGAGTATAAATATCCGTGTATCTAAAGCCTTTATGCAACGGTCAGGATGGGCTATTCAGTTTACGCAATGAGGTTTCCCTTACTTTTGTGCATGAAGGACAGAAAGTATGTTTGTCCCAAAGACACTCGCTCATTCTTCCCACAGAAAATGGTTGTAAGCAAGACAAGAGATGCATATGACAGGTTCCTGTGGAAGAAAACCCTATCTTCTCTCCTTCCGAGGAAGAGTTAACACAGTGCTTTTCCTTGGATTCCCCTATGATTCTTCATTTTAATAAACATCACAGTCTCATCTTTCAACTGTCATTAATCTTAGAAAAAGATCTCACTGTTCTTGATGGCGTTATTATACTCACTACACGTGAGCGAAGCTAATTGTTCACTTCTAAGTGCTTTCGTTGTGGTATGAGGAATCTCTCATAGGAACCAAGCTTATTTTCTGCTATCTCAACGCTGATTCTCCCCCAGAAACAGAGATTGCGATAAGGAGTTAATTATAAATAGTCGACTTGGAGATGCAGGGAAGCAGGGATGGGGAGAGACTAACAAGAGGTGCCTTATTAAGTCAGCTGCCACAGTGGTCAATTGGAGATTAATCCTGCAGGGAAACTCTGAGCTTCACTGTAAACTGCATAGAGCAGAATTATCTTACCTGAGGGTCAAGGGAGCCAGGGCATTTGAACACAGCTCCCATCGGTCACTGCTTGATGGGGAGGCACTGTAGAATCCAGCCTGTGCCCTGTGGAGTGGCAGGGGGCCAGGGACATGGACAGACAGACACTGAGAGCCTCTGCTGCATCTACAACAGAAAATCTGAAAGTCTTCAAAGCAGACAGTGCTGGGTTCCAAGATCCATGCTACTGATTATAAGCAGGATGATCTGGGGTAAGCTAGTATCTAAGTCTCTGGGGCTTCATCTATAAAATAGAAATACCACCTTCAGGATTGTTGGGATGACTAGAACTGTAGGAAGCATCAAACATAATGCCAAGCCCATGGTAGGCACCGATCAGGAGCCAGTTGTATACAGAGCTGCCATTACATTGATTTTTAAACCAGTACTTCTCAAACTTCAGCATTCACAGGACTTGCTTGCAGACTTGTTACATGCAGAGTCTGATCCAGCATCCCTGGGCGGGACATGAGTTTCTGCATTTCTAACTCGCTCCCTGTTGCTGGTCTATGAACCATACTTTGCACAGCAAGAGTTAAAACCATTTTAAAAATTTCTCTTTAGCCACCATATACAAATACATCAAAACATTTTCCCTGGAAAATATTGGGTTTAATTACACCAAAAAAAGAAGTTTGATTACAACTGTGAGAGTTTTGAGCCTTAAATGGAACGTACCCAGCTTGTGCTAATCACCACTAACAAACTGCCTGCGGCTCTAGGGCAGAGCTGTAGGGGAGAGGAAGCGCTGAATGAAAAATATATGGGACAGATAAGGATTTCAGCATCATGGGAGCCTAAGGAAAGATAAAAATTGCTTCATTATTAGAGAATGAGGAAAAAGAAGAGACCCCAAAGGCATATCGCTCAGTAATTCATGACACTAATACAAAATTAATGTAATCTGCTTCAAGATGCCTCCTGCGTACAATACATCATGTAGGACAGCAACGTGAAAGACCGCTCCTGACGTTTACGCTCTGCTGCGGGAACAGACACGTACATGCAGATACTAAGTGAAAACGCAACTAAGCCATTCTCACTCGTGGGAAAGCTTTGCTAGGCACAGGGAGGTTTCTCTGCTCTGGAACACCTAGGAAAGCACAGTTAGGAGGGAGACTTCAGCTAAGCCTCGAGAGGACAGCTGAGTCTTAGGCTTGAATACAGTGGAGATGTACAGAAAAATGGTCACGACTTTAATAAAATGTCTGCTGCCAGGAACAGGGTTTGATTGAGAGCAGCGGCCACAATGTACCTGTTAACCTCAGGCTGAGGCGGGTGCAGGTAAAGAGGCCGGCGGCCACCAGCAGTGTCATCCCTAAGATGGTGGGATTTACAGTCCGATCTGGGCTCACACACAGATTCCAATAAGAACTCGCTGTGTGACTTGGAAACACTCTTCCACCTAAATCTCTATGTTCTTACTAAATCTTGCTTATGCTTACTTAATAGAACAGAGGCGATGGTTACCTTCATGACAGGTGATGCACGTATATTCCCTAGCACAGGGCCTGGTCATAGTAAGTGTCTGATAAATAGCAAGTATTAACATATCCAAACCAGGAGAAAAATGATGAAAAGGAAAGAAGGAAGGAAGGAAGGGAGGGAGGAAAAGAAAGAAAAGAAAAGAAAGCAAGCAACCTCATTGCTGCGGTCACAGCTGTGTTTATGACCAGGAAGTTCTAGGAGGTCAAGGGTCACTGAAGTGCCAATATATCTGGAAGCACACAGAGCTCAGTTTATGTTTTCATTGACACACGCACACCCACACACACAGAACAAATTTTAATCTTGGCATAAAAGAAAAGGGTGGATGACTGTCTTGACGTGCTGCCCGAATGCCCCTTGGGAATAAAGAAGCTATTGCCCCCGGCAACTGGGAGCACCTCCAGGTGAAGACAGCCACCTTGCTCAGGCTGGTCCACATCCAAGGCCTGTTTGACGAGGGGCTGTAAAGACTCAGCCATCTCGCCCCAATTGGGAACAGCTCTGGAGGGTCATTGCAGCTTCAGAAATCTCCACGGAGTCAACCGAAGCTTCATTTATTCTGCATCGCATCTCAGTTTATCCCCTACCCAATCCTATCCCTGTCCCTTCCCTCCTGTCCCATCCCTTCTCCTCCTTCCCCTTTTCTCTCCCAGGTGTTGAACCCAAGGACAGACCCTAATAAACCTCCCGAATGATGATCTTCATCTCAGAGCCTGCCTTCCGCAGAATGCAACCTGTGACCGTGGGCACTGATGGTGGTGGGCAGAGGACATGCAGCCCTGGCACGAGGTGGTCATGTAGGTGTTAAATGGTCACAGGTGACGATGCTGGGTGGTACACTGATGGAGGAAAATGCATCAGTTGGTACTAGCTGCCATTGGAGAAATATGAGGAAAATACTAACTATAAAGACAGTAGCATTGGGTGGCTTTGCTAAACTCAAGTAAGGCTTCGGAAAACAAGATAAGCTGGAGGTGAAAGGCAGAGGCCTCCTTGGCACCATGCAAAGAAGCTCTCATGCCCTTCACAGAAGGGCTGGGAAAGCTGAGGATCCAGCCCAGAGCGTGAGAGTGGCTGAATCCCAGAGGAGGTGGAACTCTCAACCTGGCGGATCTGCTATGCCAAGGCCGGGGCCTTGGTCGAGGGTTTGTAGAATGCAGCTAAAGCAGCAACATGACATGTGGGATGGGGACATCGGGGTCAGCGCCCTCCAAATCTTGAATCTCCCTCTTTCCGAGTCCTACAGTAGTTCATCCTCCCTAGTGAGGGCGAGCACGCTCCCCTCGCTCAGAGCAATGCAGAAGCCTTTTCGTTTCAATACAGCACGTGTGCATCTCGGCACCCGCTTGGCCACCGGGCCAGACCTGGGGTTAAGGGACAGCAAACACAGCCAGAGGTGTGCTGGGCATCACAGGGACAAATCGGACTATGTCCCAAAGGAGCTTCAGGATGTAGCCACCCTTTATAAACAAAAACTGGAAGAGTATAGATGAAATTGGTTTCTAAGAGTTCTGGATCAAAAAGAGTATATTGTTGAAGAGAGAATTTATCAGTTTGGGAGACCCTTCTAGAATACATGATTTAAAATTCTAGCAAGAACACCAAGGTACGGTGCAAACACACTCCTAAGACGGCTCTCAGAGGCGCGGGAAGAGCAGCAGCTCACACTAAGAGAGCCAGAAGTGCCAGAGTTGCCAAGGCAGACGGCAGAAGAAGAGAATAGAAGGCTCAGAGACGTCCTCACGCCGCAGCGGGAACCCTAGGGAAGGCTGCAGTACCCGCCGGATGTCTGAGCGCCAGAGGACACCACGTTGACTGGGGCGACACCGTAAGAGAGGTGAGGGGCACCAGCGCGGGCGAGAAGCTCGGCGTGGGCTCTCCTCGGCAGGCCAGGTGGGCAGCAGGAAATGTCACTGCAGAACGGGGCTCACTGAAGCCCCCCAACACACACACACACAGGCACAATAGATCGGGGTCCCCAACTTATGGCGAGTTGTATAATTATTTCATTATATATTGCGATGTAATAATAATAGAAATAAAGTGCACAATAAATGTAATGGGCTTGAATCATCCGGAAACCACCACCCCCACAGTCCCGTGGAAAAATTGTCTTCCATGAAAACGGTCCCTGGTGCCAAAAAGGTTGGGGACCACGGCGATAGAAGACAGGTGGTGGTATTAATCCTCAGAAGCCAGGCAGATGCAGCTGTCTTAATGCATGGCAAGGACAGAAGGGTGATGAATGTAGAGAATTGTGGAGCTGATTAATAGAAAACAGTGTCCCTGGGGGGGAAATAGAAGTGCAGCCAACAGGACACTACTCCCTCTACACGAGCAAACGAAGTCAAGGGTGGCAATAGGGAGGTTGGCAGCAGGCTCTGCAACGTGTGGTTATGGTCCGCTGCCCGGTTTCCAGCCCCCGAAGACTGGACGTTTGGGGAGTTTCTGGTTTTGAGCTACTATGAACAAAGATGTGAACATTCATATCAGGTCTCTGAATGGACATGTGTTCTTATTCCTCTTTGGTATGCACTTAGGAGTGGTACTGGCATCACCTGGCAGGTGTGAGTATGTCTTGCCACATAAGGAAACGCCAGGCTGTTTTCTAATTTTACATTTGCCCCAGCAACACGTGAGAGTTCCAGTTGCTCTATAGTCTCACCGTTGGATATGCTCAGGGCTGTTTTTGTTTTTGCTTTTGCTTGGTTTTGTTCTTTGGCCAATCTTTGGGTGTGTAATAATATATCATTGTGACTTTGACTTGATGACTGAAAATGTTGAGCATCTTTTCGTGCACGTATTGGCCGTTCCTGTATCCTTTTTTAAGTATTGAGTCATTTACCCAATTTTAAAACTGGGTTGTTTGCCTTCACTATCAAATTGTAAAAGTTCTTTATATTTTCTGGATACAAGTCTTTTGTCAGATATATGTAGTGCAGATATTTTCTACCAGTCTGTGGGTTTGTCTTTTTATTTTTTAGAAGGTATTTAAAATATAGAATGTTTAATATTGGTGAACTCCATTTATTAATCTTTTCTTTCTTATTTTATGCTTTCATGTGATATCTAAGAAATACCTGTCCCAGGTATGTGAAGATAGTTTCCTATGTATTATGGAAATTTTATAATTTTGTTTTTACACTTAGGTCTATACTCTGTTTAGAATTAGTTTTTGCATGTGGTGTGAGGTGAGAGTTGAGGGTCACACTTCTCACAGGTGTTTGTCCAGTGGTTCAAGCACTATTTATTGAAAAGATATTTTCTCCATTTAATTACTGTGGCACATTTAATGTTTAATGATCACAGACCTATTAAGTTTTCTTATTTCTTTTAAAATCAGTTTTGGCAGCTGATATCTTTCAATGAATTTGTCGACTTTATCAAAGTTATCTGATTTATTGCATAAATTTGTTCATAAATCCCCTTCTATCTTTTTTTTTTTTTTTTTTAGACAGAGTCTCGCTTTGTTGCCCTGGCTAGAGTGCCGTGGCATCATCCTAGCTCACAGCAACCTCAAACTCCTGGGCTCAAGCGATCCTCCTGCCTCAGCCTCCCGAGTAGCTGGGACTACAGACATGCGCCACCATGCCCGGCTAATTTTTTCTATATATTTTTAGTTATCCAATTAATTTCTTTCTAATTTTAGTAGAGATGGGGCCTCGCTCTTGCTCAGGCTGGTTTGGAACTTCTGAGCTCAAACAATCCGCCCGCCTCGGCCTCCCAGAGAGCTAGGATTACAGGCGTGAGCCACCGCGCCCAGCCCCCTTCTATCTTTTTAATGTCTGCAGTGATGACCCCTCTTTTATTCCTGATTGTGACATTTGTGTCTCCTCACTTTTGCTCATGACTGGTTTAATTAAGGGCTTAATAATTTTTAAAGAACCAGCTTTTGGTTTCATTGATTTTTCCTATAAATCATCTGTATTCAATTTCATTGATTCCATTCATATTTTTATTATTTCCTACTTTCTACTTACTTTGGGTTCAATGTGCTCTTCCTTTTTTAGCTTCTTAATGTGAAGTTTTGTATCATTGTTTTAGACTTGTACTCTTTTCTAATATAAGCATTTAAAGCTCTAAATTTCCCTCTAATTGCTGCTTTAGCTGCATTCTACAAATTATGATGTGTTCTATTTTCATTATTATTCAGGTAAAAATATATCCTAGTATTCTTTGTGATATATTCTCTAACACATGCATTATTTAGGAGTGTGTTGTTTAATCTCCAAATATTTGTGAATTTTTCAATATTCCTTTGTTATCAATTTCTAATTTATTCTGTTGTGATCAGAGGAAACACTCTATATGATGCGTTAAATTTAGCCTCTTTACAGTCCTGTATGTGGTCTGTCTTGGTGAGTGTTTCACGTGCATCTGAAAATAATGTGTATTCTGCTGTCATTGGATGGAGTATTCTATAAATGTCTAGACAGAGGTGGTTGAAACTGCTATTCCATTCGTCTATATTCTTAGTTTTCTCTCTATTCGTTTTGCCAACTACTAAGAGAAGAGAGTTGAAGTTTCTAAGAATTATGGTGGGTTTATCCATTTCTATTTTCAGTTCTTTCAGTTTTTGCTTCATGTATATTCGGAGCTCTGTAAGTGTGTACACAATCATGATTGCTGTGTGTTCTTTATGGAATACTCAGTTATCATTATGAGATGCTTGTCTTCATTTCTAGTATTATTTCTTGTCCTGAAGTATCAATCTAGTTTTCTTAAAGTAAATACTTATAAGGTCTAATTATTTTATCCTTTTACTTTAACATACCTGGTTTTTAAAAATTTGAATATATAGTTTTATTGTATGATCATAATCTTACTACTCATGTATTGGATGCCAAAAAAAGCTCATGGTTAATGAGGGGATGCGGTTGCTTGGTGGTAGGGGAAAGAGGACGATGATGTCATGGGGAATTTGTTCTGGCTGATTTCTTTTTTTAAACATAAATTTTATTGTGTATATTTAAGGTATATAATGTGATGTTACGAGACACACATATGGATAATAAAATGGTCACCATAGTGAAGCAAACTCACATAGCCCTCGTCTCATACAGTCACCCATCTCCCCTCCCGGCATGGCACGATCAGCTGTCGTCTACTCATTTGGAAAAAATCCTGAATACGATACACTATTAACTATAGTCCTCATGTTACATACTAGATTGTTCAACTTTTCATCATACCTGTTTGGATTCTGTTTTTTAAAAAAAGGTATTTATGGTGGGTTTTGAGAACAGCATAGAGTTGGGTCTTGTTGCATCCTATTCATTCTGTTGAACGTTTTGTATCTTGTACTGTTATCAGATACCTTAGGTATCTGATGTATAAATGACACAAAGTTGAGAGAGATAACAATTGATCTGCCATACTGAACACAAAAAATATCGTGTTGATTTTTCTAAAAATAATTATATCAAATTAGTTTCTTCTCTCATCAAGGTTGACAAGAATGCCGATATCTTCCTGTTTTTATGACCCATCTGACCCAATGGTTAAGGAAAATAGTAGAGACCCTTGGTTTTGAGTCACTTTTGGATGCAACTTTCATTGCTCCTTGCCGGACCCACATGGCCCAGTGGAAGCTGCTGCCAGCTTTGGTGAGACTCGATCATCCCCTCCCCCAGTACTGTGCGCAGACCTGGGCCCTCCCCCGGAGCTCACAGGGCTGAGAGATCAGTGGGCTCCTTGGGTGTCCCGGCAGCCGTCTCTATCCACAGGCCACCATCTCTGGTGAGCTTCACCAGGGTGAACGAGACCATTGCCCTCTTCTACCTCCAAAGCACGAAGTCCCTATCACATTTTCTCTTCAAATTAGCCAGCCTAATCAATTTTGGCTTCTACAGTGCAAGCGTGAAAGTTGGGGATGAGTGTGGAGAAAAGATATTTTCTACATTCTTTCTTCTGGAAGGGTTCACATCTGAAAAAAGCAAGAACACAGACACCAACTAAATATCTCAACAATTCACTGTTACGCTCTCAAGTGAAATGAAGCCACGAGTCTTTCTTCACTGAAAAATAAAAGTGTTTAATGCAGCCTAGTAAGGACAGAGCTCTGAGGCACTCTCTTTCCGTGAAAGCTTCCAGAGCAGCCACTGCCGGCTGGTCACGAGCTCAGCCGCAGGCGTCCTGCCCCAGAGCTGCAGGAACGACTGTGCTGCCGCCCAGGAGGTGGAAGATCCGGGCTGAGATGAAGAGGAATTCTGCCCTTTTCCCACTCAGGGAAAAGCTGAATGAATCATCTTCCTGCCCTTGTCACTTCCCTCTATGGTGACTAAACTGTGTGTTCATGTCATTCAATGTCATTGAGCGCATGTGTCAGGATCTAAATGTAGAGAAAAACATGAGGAAAAAGAAAGACCAACCCAGTGTTCTTAGAGGAAGGGGAAAAACAGCTGCAAAAACAACAACAACAATAATAATAAGTCTTAATAAGCTTTCAGGTTTCTCTCTCCAGGAAGAGATAACATGAACCTGGGAATATGACCATTTGTGTTAGTCGATGTTCATTCAACCAAAGTTTAACTTCTATGGGGAAAGAAATGAGCTCTAAACCTTTATCTGTGAAGTGCTTAGAACAGTGTCTAGCTCAATAAATTCTAGCTGTTATTATTATTGGCAGGAGTGCCCAATCGTTTTCCTTTTCCCTCCCTCCCATAACCGTTCTGAGAGAAAATGTGTTAGAGAGAAAACTCTGATTGACACTGTCTTTGCTATTAGGCCCTAAGCCCTGTAGACTAGAAACCATGTGAGGGGAGTGACAGAAATAAAAGGAAAAAAACACCCTTCCTTTTCTAAATGCTGATTTATTCTCTCTTTTTTTGAAATCAGAGCAGGAACCAGACGGCTAAACAGCGTTGGAGCGGTGCTCACTCCCTGAGAAGGGATCGACCGCAGGGACTGCTCTGGCACTCTGTTGTAATAGTGGGCTCTTTCAGCATCGTGTTCCTGGCAAAACCACCTCAAAGAGATGAAGCAAGAGCTGCTTCATGGATGAAACTGGAAAATACCCATAACTCTCTTCAGATAGAAACTTTGAATGATGCCAAAAACCACTGAATGTGAAGAAATATTTTGCATAGCTACATCCTCTACAGGACTCTGTTATATAAAGCAGAATGAGGAAGTAAAACATCCATTCATAGCTTTGGCCTTTTTGGCCTCTCCTGAGCAGGCTAATTTCCCGGAGATTCCTGGTCACCAGCACAGCTTGGTGCCAACCTAAGACTCCTTTCAACCTGTCACCCGGTACCTTCCTCCCTCCTCTCTCATCGCAACCCGACAACTTCCCACTGGTGAACTGGGAAAAAGAATGGAATTTATCAACTCATATAACTCAAATCCCCACCTGACCCCAGGCACAGTGGGGTCAAGGTGTTCAGTTAATTCCGTTGAGACTCGGGGACTGGATTTCTCCATCACTGATCTCTGCTTCCTTCTGTGTTGTCTGTGTTCTCAGAGTCTCCCTGTCTGGAGGCAGAGATGACCACCAGCAGCTTTGGGCGTAGATTTCATAAGATTAGCAAGCTCAACAGAAAGCAAGAGGCTTTTTTTAATAATTGCAGCAAAAGCTTCAGGACTGAAGCTCATTGGGCTGATCTGGATCAAGAGTCTAACCCTATAGACAGGGGAGAAAATGCTCTGGCTGACCAAGGTGCATCACGGGTCTGCCATGAATACATGGAGTGGCGTCAGGCCCACATGAATCACATGGGTTATGAATGGAGGAAAAGTAATTATGAAAAAAAACCTGGCGTGCTATTACCACACACAAAAAAAGCTGGAATGGATGCTAGGACATGGGACACAAGAAAAGCAAAAACAACCAAAAATCTCTCCCTTACACAGTATTTAATAGAAAATATTTTGGAACTTAGCTAAATGCATGGGATCTTCTGAGCTGGCACATGGCGATGGCTAACTATTAGCCAACACACCACTGAAGGATGCCTCTTGTACCTTTCCTTGCCCCTCCCGACCTGTTCTCCACTTTGCTCTGTGCCTTGGGAGCTGACTTGTATGACTCTTGTTCTCTCTGGCTTCTGTTTGGGTTCAACCAATAGGGAGCACTGTCAGTAGGTTGGAGGCATGAAGGAAGGTTAGGCTTGGGTACGTATTTATTCCCTCTGGCTTCCTCCTTGCAGGGTTTCATGAATTGGCTGCACCCCTCTGTCCAAGGCCACACAGCTCCTCTCTGCAGCCCTCTCCGGTCAGCTCTCCCTCCAGCTTTAGCTGATGACTCTCTACTCTTGTACCTTCAGGTCTAAGGGTGGCAGTAGTGTCCTTATGGCTACTACTCCCAGGGCATGAACTATCCTTGTGGTTTCTTTCCTTATGCCTTGCTCATGCCTTTATAAACATTTCCTTTAATAAACTCTTTTCATAACACAATCTGAGTATGTCATTTATGTCTGCTGGAATCTTAGTGATATCAGTAGTATTTATCTAGAGATTATTTGTTGGTAGAACTATTGCCTTAGATTTTAATGTATTGAATGGAAGCTAGGAAGAGGTGACCAATGTAGCACACCTACTTCAAAGCTAATGTGTTCTAATAATGTGTCACTCATCCATGAGAACTCAACGGAATGCACCTTTAGTTCATAAATAAGGGGAAAAAATCCTTCTTACCCAGTGTAGTCACTGTCTAATTTTTTCATATCCTGGTAAAGTCACTCTTTTTAAAGAAACCTAAACATTAGAAATAACAGCAGCAGTATTGCTGTTTTACAGAACAAAATAAAGGCAAAAAGAGGTTTTGCAGCTATTGCATCTCCGTTTCCTTCCCAGTCAGCCACCGGGAAGGCTGGCACGCACAGTGTGGGCTCTTATGTAGCACCGCAGTGAGTGTCTACCTTTATTAGTTCGTTTAATCTTCACAACAAACATCTAAGGGAGGCAATTTTTTAAATCCCTATTTACAGATGAGGAAAGGGAAGCACAGAGAGACTAAGGTAATCACCAAACTCTACCCAGCTAGTTAATGGCAGAGCCGGGGTTCGAACCCAGGCCAACTGGCTCCAGAGTCCATGCTCTTAATGATTAAGCTCTACTGCTGCTTCATGGTAAATGCCAGAGCTGAAAGGGAACTTAAAAACTAACTACTTCAAACCCCTCATCTTACAGATTCATGTAGAAGGATGGTTAGATGATTATTGTTTATTATTTATTCCACACTGATCCAAATCAGGCCTCCCAACTTTCACGCCATCTGCTTCACATCCTAGTTGCAATAAGGCAGAGTATAAATGAGACTCCCGACTGTGTTGGATACCTGCCAGTGTCTCCTGCCCACACTCCACCACTTCCTGCCCCAGGAAGCTGACGTGTGGGTCGCCTCGCTGGGCTCTCTTCCTCTCTGGATTCCAGCTGGGTTTGGCCAATGGGGAGCAAGAGCAGAAGATTAAGGAGGCAGGAGAGTGAGGTTAGGCTTTTTATTCTAATAAACTGTATAGTTATGTATTGCTGCTTAACAAACTATCCCAGATTTAGTGGTAGAAAATAATCATTGTGTTATAATCAATTCCTGACCCAAATTTTGTGGGTGAGGAATTTAGAGCATAGTGGAGATGGCTTGTCCTCTACTCTGTTTAGGATCTTATTTGGAACTCAAAGGCTAAAGGTGGCTTCAAGCCGGGAGCTGGAATTGTCTAAAGCCGTGTTCACTTGAGTGTCTATCAGCTGACGTTAGTTATTAGCTGAGACCTCAGCTGAATGGTTGGCCAAAACATCTCCCCGGAACCTCCCTGCCCGGGTGCATTTGGGCTTCCTCACAGCATGGCCGCTGGGTGCCAACAGTGAGTATTCCCGCAGAGCACGTGGACGTGCATAGTGTGTTTGTGTCCTGCCCTTGCAAGTCGCATATGCCACTTCCATCATGTGCTACCAGTCAGGACAGTCACAAATCTCTGCCCATATTCAAGGGAGGGAACATAGTCCCCACTACTTCATGGGAAGAATGTTAAAGTCACACTGTAAGAAGAACATGTGGGATGAGAGAGAGATTTTGCAGCCATCTTTGGAAAGTTCAATGAGTCAGAAGACTGAGATTTGAGGACTAAGTGTGTGCATCTGAGTATGGCTCAAGTGGAAAGGATATGCTCAGAAGGGAAGAAATACATTGAAGAATTTATGAAAATGTAAAGAAAGGAGTATGTTGCACAGCTGTTATTCAGGACACCTCCAGGGATAGATAGACAGATAGATAAGTAAAATATTGAATACAGAACAGAATTCCTAAAATACTCGAAGTTCTTCCTGTGCACTTGCCCACTTGGTGTGGGTGTCCTCTCAAAGAACTTCTTTCCTCTCTGTGGAAGGGGACATTGTGAGGACGGTGGGGGCATGGGGATCCTTTTAGCCAGGAAACAAAATGCTCAGCGTTTCCCTTTTGTAACTCCAGCACGTTTGCTGTAGTACGCAAAGCAGTTTTCAGAGAGTGGAAGGAAGGATTTACTTCTGGTGTAATTTTGTTGTTTCCATAAAGATTTTCAGGAGCTCTTTGATAAATATGATAAGGATGAAAACAAGGTTCCACAAATGTGTATAGCTCACTAGGGTCATGGAATTGTAGAAGCAAGAAGAGATCTTAGAACCTGGGTGTGGTCCAACCCCATCATTCCGCAGGTGTGGAGACGGGAGATGAGGTTAAGTGGCACACATAAGGCCACCACTATCTGGACTTCTGCCGTATATGACCTGTTTGAAATTTGTCCCAACTCAAACCCCTACTGTTCTCAGAGGCATATTTTTTAAATAAAACTTTATTTTTAGGAAATTGCAGATTTACATGCAGCTGTGAGAAATAATACAGAGAGTTCTCATGTACCTTTTATCCAATCTCCCCCGATGATACATAAATGGACTCCTACAGCATATAAGCTTTTTAGATTGTTTTTTTATTTCACTCAGCATAATTCCCTGGAGATTCATCTAAGTTGCTGAGTATATGGATAATTTGTTCGTTTTATTGAAGGGTAGTATTCTATGTACAGATGTACCATTGTTTAACCATTCAGCCGTTAAAGAACATCTGGGTTGTTTCCAGTTTTGTACTGTTACAAATAAAATTGCTATAAACATCCACGTATAGGTTTTTGCATGAACACAGTCTTAATTTGTTTGGGGTGAATGTCCAAGAGTGCAATTACTGAGTTGTATGGTAGTTCCATCTTGTGTTTTTTTTTTTTTTAAGAAACTGCCAAACTGTTGCATGTTTAGTTTTTTAAGAAACTGCCAAGCTGTTCTCCAGAGCGGCTGTATCATGTCACGTTTCCACCACCACCCTGTGAGTGATCCAGTTTCTCCACATTCCCTCCAGCATTTGTTGTCATCACTGTTTTTTATTTTATCTCATCTAATAGGTGTATAATGCTATCTTTTGTGGTTTTCATTCGAATTTCCCTAATGATTAGTGATGTTGGACATCTTTTCATGTGCTTACTTGCCATCTCTGTATCTTTGGTGAAATGTCTTAGCAGTATATTTAATTTTTTTAGTCTAAGATTTTAAATTTCAAAATATGAAGGAGGTACAGATGTTTTTATTACATGGATAGCTTGTGTAATGCTTAAGTCAGGGCTTCTGGTGTGCCTATCACCAGAATAGTGTTCATTGTACCCAACAGTTAGTGTTCACCACTCCCTTCCTTCCCCATTCTTGATTTCCAATGACCTTTATACCAATATGTATAAAGTTCTCATCCCTGATGTTCACAAAAGGAAACCAAATTGCCCACCGGCCTTCCGTCAGTGCTTGGGCATGTCAAACTTTTCTTGTTTGACCAGCACACGCAACAGTTCTGAAACCAAGCTGCATGGTTCTCCGTGTGGCTGGTTCTCCCTTCTCAGCTTTGGGTCTCGGCTTAAAGACGACTTCTCCAAAAAGGCGCCGCTGACCTCCCTAAGTCAGTCCTCCCTGTTAGTCTTTCTCATGGCTCTGTTTTCCCTTCCCTCATGTTTTGCCTAGTCTACAATTTTATTCTTCTGTTTGCTTGTCACTGTCTTTGCTTACACTGTAGCGTGTAAGCTCCATAAGGCCAAGGACCTTGTGTCTTTTCTCACTTGAAGCCCTGGCACCTGGGCTAAGTGCCAATTACAGAGTAAATCCTCAGATTTGGTGGATGCATAAGTACATTTTAGGATCACTTTATCCAGGTTTCAAATTACCATGGACATTTCCCCTTTGAATGTGTTTTCTATCATTCCCCTTTTGAAATTATCTTTTGTCATCATTATCACCATCCCTGGGATTAAACTAAGACATACATAATATTTTACAGTGTAAAGTACTCTATAGTATGAAGCCCTATTTATACATGAGTTGGCAGTCAATCATTAAGCATATTAGATGAATATTTACCAAAAAATTTTAATTTAGTATATTAATGCATGCTATCTGTTTCAGTCTATTTTCTGTTGCTATAACAGAATACCTGAGTCTGGATAATTTATAATGAACAGAAATTTATTTAGCTCATGGTTCTGGAGGCTGGCAAGTCCAAGAGCATGCTGCCAGCATCAGGCAAGGGCCTTTGGGCTGTATCATTCCATAACAGAAGACAGAAGAACGCACATGTGAGAGAGCACAAGGGGCCAGGCTGGTTTCCATAACAACACACTCTCACTGTAACTGACCTACTCCTGAGGTAACTGTTAAGGCATCCAGTAGGGCTCTGCCCTCATGACCCAACCACCTCTTATAGACTCTCCTCCCAACACTGTTGCATTGCGGATTTAGTTTCCAACATGTGAATTTTGGGGGACACATTCAAACCATAACATTATCTGATGCCTGATCCAATTTCAGACACTGAGCACTTGGGACACACACACACAAAGGAAAAATTAAAATGATCCCATTTCATAAAGTAAAAATGTCCATGTGTGACAGAGGTGTATAAGCACATACGTTAAAGTGGTGTCACGGGCTGGACTGTGTCCCCAACCCCAAATCCATATGTTCAAGTCCTAACTGCCATCACCTCAGAATGTGACCATATTTGGAGATAGGGGCTTTAAAGAGATAATTAAATCGAAATGAGGTCATTAGGATGGGCCTTCATCCAAAATGACTGGTGTCTTTATAAGAAGAGAGTATTTGGACACAGACACACACAGAGGGACGACCATGTGAGTCCAGGGAGAAGACAGCCGTTTACAAGCCAAAGAGAAGCCTCAGAAGAGACCAACCCTGCTGACACCTTGATCTTGCACTTCTAGCCACCAGGACTGTGAGGAAATAGATTTGTATTATTCAAGCCATACAGGATGTGGTACTTTTTTATGGCCGCCCTAGCAAACCAAGCAGCAACATGTGATGGTAGAATTATGGGAATTTACTCTTTGATTCTCTGCATTTTCTGACTTCTATAAAATTAACTACAAATGTTGACACTAAATTTATTCAAAACTATACTCCACTAAACTAAGAGATGGTTTTGGGATGACACTGAGAAAACAGTAAATAAGCAAGGAGCAAGTTGGCTACTTCATCCCCCTGTGTGTCATTGAAGACTCTGGAAACAAAAATCAAATTTACAGTTGATGTTGATTGAGCTTTAAAGTCTTGGTCAAAGAAAAAACGTGCTGAATGGTTAGTCCTCTGAACAGTGATCACCCAGTCAAGAGGGCCTATATCTGTTACCTGGAAGTGGATCTTCAACAAGCTCCACAGCACGGTGCTCCAGCAACTACGCTCGGTGCTCCCAAACCCTTGATTTGCGACTCAGAGAACAAAACACACATGCATTCCTTAGCATTACTTGGAAACAAATTCCAGAGCAGGGCTGCCCTATTTCAAAAGGAAAGATGGACATCAGCTCTGGACATTACCCAGGCAGTAGAGAGTTTGTGGGGTTGACATGTTCAACCTCTCACCTCATTAGCAGAGTCAATGTGTTCATACATCTTCTCCTTTCACTCCCTTGAATAAATGCACCAGTCCAAGAGTCATCAGAGATGATTAGATAAAATCTGTTGGACCTTGGCACATTCATCAACTGGTCTAACCCTCTCACTTTACAAGGGAGACAGCTGGGAACCTGAAGTGCTCAGAGTAGTGCGTGTGCACATACGCGCCCGCAGAGTATAGCGAGCGGTCTACCTCAGTCTGAAGTTAGAGATAAGGAATCCTCGGAGACACAGCAAGTCTAAAATTTCTCATGCTATGAACAGAACTTTGGATCCTCTTGAGAGGCCTCATCTAATATCTCAGAGGGTAATAAATTTAAGAGATGTTCCAAAATTAATTGCTTATCTTATAAAGCTGGGCTAAAAGTTAAAATCCTATCAGTACTACATCTGGAAAATATAAAGAGATTGATTAACACTTGGAGAAAGATGTACTGTAAATGAAAAGTAATTCAGCCTCACCAGCAAATATTGATCAGTACTTACTCTTGATACATTATCTCCTCTCTTCAACATGCACAGATGCAGGTCCTGTTTTGCAGTCCTTTTAAATCGATAAAGTGGGGGACTGATGCATGTGAGAACTGAAGGATTAAATACATATTAAATTATAATGTATCTGTATCATATATCCTCTAACTCTCAAGCCTTAGCCATATGCCTATGCACTAAGACCATTATTCTTACCCTTTGGAAGACATCTAGCACAGGTCTCACGACCTTTATGGTAAATCCCAGATAATGTCCCATGGTTACTTCTAGAGACCAAAAGGTTGTTTTAGTAATGTATACCCTGTCAAAACTCCAGACTTCATTTAAAGCTAAAGATTTCCCTTCCTGGCCGGGCACGGTGGCTCACGCCTGTAATCCTAGCACTCTGGGAGGCCGAGGTGGGCGGATTGTTTGAGCTCAGGAGTTCGAGACCGGCCTGAGCAAGAGCAAGACCCCGTCTCTACTAAAAATAGAAAGAAATTAATCGGACAACTAAAAATACATAGAAAAAATTAGCCAGGCATGGTGGCACATGCCTGTAGTCCCAGCTATGCGGGAGCCTGAGGCAGGAGGATCACCTGAGCCCAGGAGTTTGAGGTTGCTGTCAGCTAGGCTGACGCCACGGCACTCACTCTAGCCTGGGCAACAAAAGGGAGATTAAAAAAAAAAAAAAAAAGATTTCCCTTCCAGCAGCTTGAGCCTGCTCCAGAGGCACAGGTACCTCCGCCATCCCCCAGCCCAGCGCTCTACCCTCTTGCCCGCTCACCACGCCACGTCTGCTCCTCTAAGGCTGGAGCCCAAGGTGGAGGTGAGAGGCGAGGTGCTCAGAGGCAAGAAAGGGCTTGGGTGGCACACAGGGCATCTCGCATTGGCTGCCTTAGTCCAGGGAAGGTGTCTGGCTGGCCGCCTGTGGTGTGGGCTCTTTGGAGGCTCCCAGCAGGGACACGAAGGAACCTCCTCTGACAGGAGCGATGCATTTTCTTCTGAGCAGCTGCGTATCTCTTTTCCCTCAAACCCTGGAAACTGGATGGTCCATCTCTCAGTTGGGGTGACCACCCTCCATGGAGTCCTTTTGGGAGGAATTTGCAATGTCTCTAAGCGTTCTCTGTCTCTCTCTCTCTCATGGACCAAAAGGGACCCACAGGAACCTGACCTGTCACGGGGAGTGCAGCAGGCTCCCGATGCAGCCGGGCTGGGCTCTCTCTGTTCTGCTGTCTCGGACTACCTGCCACTGCTCTGACCTTTAAATCCTTCGGGAGTGTCCCCTGACCTGCAGGGGACATAGATCAAACTCACTCAGTTCACGGAAGCCCTGCTCACTAGGCTTGAGGAAAAGTAAAGAACTCTCTAGCTCTCTCGCACGTGGTGGGAAAGGCCACAGCATACTGCTAACTCTCTCCAAAGAAACTCTTTTTCTAGGTTGCAATTTGTAGACTGAATTCTTAGTCCTCACTTATATGGCCTGGATGTGGCCAGGGGATAAAGCTTGTTTCTTCTCGGCAAGTCCTGCATAGGCAAACAGCACCTCACTCTGGGTTGTGGGATTGGTTGCTTTTTTGTCCCTAGCAAAAACTAAGGCTGAGTCCCATCTTGTAATATGAGCAAATATACCATTAATGTGACAAGTGAATGCCAGGTAGTGGCTTCCCTCCTCTGTGGCACAGACTAGGGAACGGGAGGTGTTAGTAAAATCTTCTCACGAAGTTGGCCCCTGAGCTGAGTTCCAAGCTGTACGAATCCAGCAAAGAGGAAAGAGGACTTTCCAGGTGGGTTCGTTTTCAGTTGCAAGGTGTGTTCGGATCAGGTGGGGCTGTTTGCTCCAGCAGACAGTGTTACTCTTGTACTCTGCATTTTTCCAGATGAAACAGCAGCATTTTATACTGTGAAGTATTCGTGCCAGGAAGTATTCGTGCTTTCCAGCTGGGATAGGGAACAACTCTTCATGTAAGAGACACAGCGATCAAATGTAACGTGTTGACTTTGTAGATGATGTCAAAGAATTAATAATTTTCTTAGGTATAATCTGACACATTCTTTCTCTTAAGAGCTGCATTCTGAAGTATGTAACGATGAAACGACACGATGCCTGGTATTTACTTTGAAATACGTTAGCAAAGAAGAAGACAAAATGCACAGTTAAGCTAACAGGGAAAATCTCTGATAATTGTCGGATCCAGGCAGTGAGTTCATGAGGTTCGTTCTATTCTAGTTTTTTTAATATTTAAAACTTTTCACAATAATTTTTTCAAAGTTTGTTTCTTGCTCCCGTGTCGTTCGCTAGTTGGTGGGATGCTCTCCTCCTGGTGATGCTCCAGGGACACCGGTCCTTTCATCTTGTGGTTCCGCTATGGCCAGGGACGCAGACGGGTGGGGGGTGGGAGCACGGACATGCACACCCACTTCTTACAACTACTGCTCAGAAGTGATATATTCACTTCCTCTGACACCCCATTTGCAACACTTGTCCCATGGCTCCATGTATCGACAGGCATGCTGCCGTCCCGCCCTGCGCTGCAGCTCCCAGCAGCTGCTGTCCACTGCGCAAGTGACGCAGAGCTCTTCAGTGGGCGGCTCCTTGTCTCTGCAGGGACAGGGCATCTGGCAGCAGGTGGGCTGGGCCCCAGCAATCGGCTTCTTCCACGAGTCTCGCAGGTGACTCTGATACGGGGCATGACAGTACCTTCCATTTACTCTCCTGAGCCGGCCCTTCCTCGCCCAGCCCTGCGCCCTGCAGTGGGGGGTGGTGACCAGCTTGGGCTGCATCAGTGAGCGTCCTTGCCCAGTGGCTTCCGGTGGGCTCAGCCAGTGGAAAGCACCAGCAGAGATGGCAGGAAGCGGGGTTCAGCCAGGAGGTGCCTGCAGGGCAGAAGCCCCTTGAGGGATCGGATGCTGGGTGGTGGCTTCTGTCCTCCGAGAGTGACAGCACATCACTGGATGGCTCTCTCTACAGCCCTTTGTGTCTTCAGGTTCAGAACCAGCGCCCCAGCAGAAAACCGCTTCGTCCACTGTGGCTTCTCTACACCCCCACACCCTCACAAAAGTGCTTTTATTACATTCTCCTCCGATTCCCATGTTCCTGCTGCGACCCTGGCTGGTTACATGGGGGTCCACGGAGGACACAGGGAAACACTAGGTCAAGGCGGGATGTGCACAGCCCCTGGAGAACTGTGAAGGACACGGCATTTAGTGGGGCTGGAGCAAATGTGAGGGGAGGTGACAATGAAGTGGCAGGACTCCCACGGTGAAAGGCCTTTCTGCCCTGCTAGATCATTCTGTCAGCAGCAGCAGCAAGATAATCAGAGGTTTTGCAGTAACTGAGGTGAGTTTCAACTAAAAGGCAGTAAATAGTGAGACCAGAGAAGGGGGAAACCAAGATCCTGCTGTTGGAACCTACTCAGGCTGTTAGCAGAGCTGCTCTCGTGGACTAACGAGCCACAGGCACAGGGAAAGATGCCTCTGGAAAGAAGAGCAAGTGAGCTAAAGAGCCTGGTTTTGGGGAAAGCACAGGAAGAAAAGTGCCACCAGGACTATCAGGTCCCTTGTGCCTCGTACCTCCCCTCCGCATTAATCCATATATCGCCAGTTTGTGTTCAGACTTCGGAGGTTTTCCCGCCCACCCTCCGCCCCCCATGGGAAGGAGATTGTCCATGGCAGGATGATTTATTATGGAAAAGAAAATGGGATTTGTTGTATAGCCAGCTTCGCAAACCTGCATTTGTTATATAAAGTCAGAAATATCCCAAACTGGAAAGACTAAAAATTGTAATGATAAGTATTATTTGCTAAGCGGTCCTAACGACTTAATGTTGCAGAGGCCCAGTGCTGTGGAGACCTCTTGTCCAGTGCTCCTAAAGACACCAAATATTTATGTAGATTGGCACGCATTCAAGACAGAAATTTTATCTCTTCCTTTTCTCCCATTTTCTGACTAGGAACTGACCTTATTCCCTCAAAGTAAAAGAACTTTGCCTTGTTATATATTTGCATAATCATTTTTAACCAGTAGCTTTAGAATATTATTTGGCTCTTTTCTACTTATTTACACTTGGAATATCTTATTATTTTTAAATAAGAATTCTGCGGACTGATATGTGAGTTTTAGGTAACATTTTACTATCAATTTTGGCACCGATCACAGGGCATCAGAAAATACTCTGACTTCCTTCATTAGTAGAGTGCGGGTTGTTTTGTGATAAGGGAAACAAAAGCCTGTCTGCCCACTTCCCTTTGCGTTGTGGGTACCATGAGTTCAATAAAAATTTTTCCTCGTGAATCCAGACACTTGTTCTTGTCTCCTTCCCCTTCTAAGTTATTTTTGACACTATCCTGGGGGAACGGTTGTGGTACCAGCATCATCTTTCACTGGAATAATACTTGGTATATTTCAAAACATGCTACGTTTGGAGGTATTTTTCACAGCCCCATTTGGTTATAGTATGCAGTCAAATGGAAGTATGCTTTTAAAATTCAGGCATGTTCCAAGTTAGCCTTTTTTACTTAGGATTAGAATAAAAATTCAAGTCTTGTTCTACATTTGCTCACTGCCACCGAACAAGTCAGTCTGCACCTGCCACCCACAGCCCCTGCTGAAGGGCAGCTCTAGGTGATCACGTCTGGCATCACGTGGCCAGCTCACCGGGCAGAGATGCACACCTAGCAAAAAGGGCCACCAAGCCAAGGCCCGGACATCGATATGGCTCTTTTCATGCCAGGCGCTGTCACAGGCCAGCTCTTTCTCAGGAGTTTGGACAAGGAATCACCAAGAGAAAGGGGTAAGTGGAGGGGGCAGCCGCTGAAAGACCACAAGGTGGAGTTCGCTGTAGAGTCCCCTGTATTACAAACCTCTCATCTGAGATCTCATATCGGCCAGAAGATCCAAAGCAGAACACCACTCTTGAAAGCAAATGTCTTTCGCTGGGGATTGTGCGAACTACGCCAGCCATCCCGTCCTCACAAGAATCACAGACGGAGTTAGCTTGAGTCGGTCACATCTTGTCACATTGTCACAGACCAGCTGCTTCCCAACAGTGCCCTGCACTTCAGGGACCCCTCAGGTCATACATTCAGCCAGACCTTGGGGTGTAGATTTTCAAATAGATCTATAAAACCACATTTAAACATTTTAAATAGAAAATGAATGAGAAAAATAACAATTCCTAACCATGGCTTCTGATCAACTCAAGAGAATCACCGCTACCATAGCATTCGCATCGTTCCAAACAAAGGCAAAGAAAACCCGTTTGAGCTTGCTTACGAAAAAGCTGCAAGTGCTAGTAACTTCACATACTCTTCTGTTTTTTCAGGAAGCCTAGATCGTGGACCACGGTACAGTTTGGGTTTCCTGGGAAACAGACTCTGAGATGGAGTTTAATGTCCATGATGTTTATTAAGAAGCACCCTTGGGCCCCCACAGGGTGACAATGGAGAAGGAGGCGACTGGGAGGAGCGAGAGCCCAGCTGCGACGCAGGCTCTGCGACAGCCTCAGCCCAGCCCACGGGGAAGCTGTGGAGCTGGAATGTCCTTCAGAGACGCCCCGAGTTGGGCTGAGGTGGCCAGGCCTGTCTACTCCCTCACAGACCAATCGTTGGATGTGGGCCATGCTTGGGAAGAACATGGCCTTTTGTCAGGTGGCTCTCTGCAGCTGAGACAACCCCTGAAGGTCCTAGCACTCAAAGACTGTCTCCTGGGGTGACCATTCATCTCAGATTTCCCTTTATGGTCCCAGTTTTATCACTGAAAACATCCCACATTGTGGGAAACTCCTTAGTCCCAGGCAAAATAGAACAGTTGGTCCCCTTGCTGTCTGCCAGCAGCACCGCAGCCGCTGGAGTAACGAGCCTTCCATTGGGCAGATGCGTGTCTATCACAGCACCTTGCAGACTCCCTAGCACTCCAGGGCCTCATGCTAGAGTCTGGTGCCTGCCAAAGTCCTTAAAAACTCCAGGTGTTAAAGGTAATTGGTATGTTTGGATGGTCATACCAGCAGGACTTGCTTGGAACCAAGGGAATGACAACAATACCTTCTCCTTTGTCTACCCAAAAGTGGTGGCCACCCGTATTAAGATCATTTATTTTGGGAAGGACTCACTGAACCAAGGAAATAACACAATACAAAGCCTGGCACTCAATCAAGTTTCTCTGCACACCCCTTTCCCCAGGCTGAGGTCTCCCCGCAGTAAGTTTCCAGTGCTCTGCCGGCCACAGCACTTTCTCCTAAGGCCAGGCACCTGACAAATAGCAAATACTCCTGGAAATAAATTAACACATTGACTGCCACACTAGAAAAAAAAATTTCCCTGGGGCCACAATGTTATATTAAAACAAAACGATCCTTTCTAATTCGTTATTTTTTATCGTTTCCTGTGTGTGAGTTATATGCAATGCAATCCACGTTTTTAGAATTAAATTGTCAATATTAATTGTAACAGTAAGAATATCAACTAGTAAGATTTTCATGAACCAGCTGCAGGGTTTTGCTTCACGAGGCCCTGGGCTCAAAACTAGCCTGAGTTAAATACAACTCACATGGCAGTCAATGTGTTAACCTATGTCAAAATCTAGAAGAAACAGCCTGTCTCAATATTAAGAGGGTAAGACTTTCTAATTAAAATTTACGGCATGCCACAAGATTGCTGATATGTCAGCAACTAGTGATATTCCTTACCAAATCTAAGTTTGCACTATTGATGTTGAGGTTATACTAGTGGCCAGATAAACAGATTGACAAAGGAACATGAAACAAAAAGTAAGGAACCATTCGATAACAGCTGGCAAGATAACAGCTTTGGCCAAGGAGGTGGGATGCAGAAAAAAGCTTGATTCTCCTTCCCACCCAAACATCCTGGCCTGATCCCTGCCCCTCCGTCCTCGACCTACCCCCCATTCTTTAGCCCAAGAATGAGTCAGTATATCTTCCTCACTGATTATTTACAAGAGCCAGACCTATAAAACTCAATGAAACAATAAAACACACAGTCTCCTTTACTAATAAGTAGCTAAGTGGCATTCATGGCAGAATTTAAAATAAAAGTAATGCTCCTCTAGGCAAACTAGCAAACCCAGCTGCTCACAGCAGACATTTCACTGATGCTACCTTAGACTCAGCTTGACAGACTGGCAATAAATGAAACGCTCCCTTAACCGTGAGAGGAAGACATTTTAACACAGTTCCATAAATGGACTTTGGAAAATGAAAATGTAAAGGAATCTGTTGTCAGTCTTGGAAACTGTGTGAAAACAGTGAACACGCTTGCCCCATATTTCTTCTCAATCTGAAGACACCAGGTATCTAAATAATCTCCTAGCGAAGTGCTGTGAGTGCGGCTCACAGCAACCCACACACCTGCAAGGAGGAAGCGCCAGCTTTTCATAAGGTTGCTACGTTCTTGTTATTTTTTCAAAACTGTGACTTAAATATCAACTGTAATTCTAGGACAGAAATCCTTTGTAACAAATGTTACCCCACCGCTTATTCTAATGATGTAAGTAATTCATAATCACTTCAGTGAAAAAGGAGTCTTCTCATAGAGATGGAAAATGAGCTTCATTCAATGAATTTTGAGAGCAAGCATTGCTTTAAAAAAAACTAAACTAAGCTATGATATTACAATTTTAAACACAGGAAAAAACACAGAATTGAAAATATCACAACTTGCATTTGCTTGGTCAGATTATAAGAACACTTGAGAGAATATCGGAAAGCTATTTTCTAATCAGGAACTTTGTCTAATGGCAATACTCTTATTCATTGAGTTTTAAAGGATGCTAAACAGTGAATTTTTTAAAAAGTTATTTTTACTGATTGGTATCAAATAATTGTATATTTTGGAAACTAAAATATTTTCCCTTTCCACTCAGACAGAAATAAATCTTCACTTGGCACTGAGGAAAAATGATATAAAACTTGTTAGATAGGCAACAGAATCCAAGCAAATTCAGCAGCCTCATTTAGACACACAAAGTTGAGCTCACTACAATGTATGAAGTCACAGTCTGTCGCTTGTTACAAATGGGACCGGTGCTGAATTACGAGGCAGGGAGAAGGCTGAGCGGGACCCATGATCTGAGGCAGCAGGACATCCACACAACTCCCTGGGCTGCCATCAATTCCCAAGTTTGTCATTCCGGAACAGATGATGGGAAAAATAAAAGTAGGAATAGTCTAGCCATGCAATTCTTTGCACTCTGCCATTTAAAATGTGTTGCTTAATAGGTATTTTGATGATGCAAGCTGAACAACTTAAAGAAACAAATTTTGGGGCAGTATAAGTTGTTTAAATCCTTATTCAGCAAATAAGAGCATCTACTGTGTGCCAGGCCACGTGGGAGACACTGGGATACGAAGAAAATAAGACCGTTTCTGGCCTTAAGAAACTAACATGGGAAAGTCGACTTCTGAGCAGATCCAGGAAGGAGGAGCCCCTGCAGGTGAGGATGAGGTCATGGCGGAGGGCTTGTTAGGAAAGTCTTACTGAAAAAGATAACGCTTGATCAGAGAGCAATGAAGTGAAATATTCCAAATAGGAACTGGAAGAAGGGTAGTGTTTTAGGCAGATGCAATGTGCGTTTGGGAAAACAGCAAGCAGTTTGGTATGGCTGGAGCCAAAAGGTGACAATGGAGGTGTGACCAAAAGCCATGCTGAAGAGGCCACGAAGAGAGGTATTGTCGCAGTGAAATGCAAATTAGGACTCCTCGACAATATTGTCGAGGTCGTGTCGCAGGGTTTGAGTGTGATCCCGCAGACACCAGTGAGACAGGCTGAGGCTTATGTACGAGGCAGGCCAGCTGCTATTTGCCTCTCTCTTTTGTCCACTAACGTGTCTAACACAAAGGAGGGCATTCACCCATTCAAAGTTCTCATTGAAGTTATTCACCAAGCAAGAGCAAATGCTGGAGATTTGAATTATTTATCTGATTAATAAATTACTTATAATATTTCATCCAGCAATCCCACTACTGGGAATTTACCCGAAGGAAAAGAAGTCATTTTATCAAAAAGACACCTTCCCCGGAAAGTTCATTGCAGCACAGTTCGCAATTGCAAAGACATGGAATCAACCCAGGTGCCCATCAATTCACGAGTGGATTCATAAAACGTGGTATATGTACACCATGGAGTTCTACTCAGCCATAAAAAACGTGAATTAATACCTTTGCAATAATCTGGATGGAACTGGAGACCATTCTCCTAAGTGAAGTATCTCAAGAATGGAAAAACAAACACCACATGTGCTCACTATTAAATCGGAACCAACCAATGATCACACGTGTGCACAGAGGGAAGTAAAACTCAGTGGAAAGAAACTGGGGGAGAGGGGAGGGGAAGAAACCAACCTAATGGGTACCATGAGCACTATCTCGGTGACGGCCACACCTCTAGCCAGGACTCAAGCATTATAAAAATGATCCATATAACCTAAAACATTTGTACCCTCATAATATTTTGAAATAAATAAATAAATAAAAACACACAAGCATTCATGACATAGGCTGTCAGCGTGCGTTGGAGGTGAGCTTGGCAGGAAGGCATTGAAGGGATTTCCTGGGGGAACAAGGGATAAGGTTTGAGGAGCTCGGTATTCCGCCCCATCCCCGGTATCCTAAGTTGTGTTTTCCAGGGTGTTCCTGAGCAAGGCAGTGAAGGTGAAACTGATCATGCGTCTCCTCGACCAGCACCCAACAGGGGTGACTCAGGAATCTCACCCGAGGCTCCATCCCACCAAGACTGACCCTCCCTGCTCTCAATTTCCTCCTTCCTTCTCTCGCCCAGGAACAGTTAGGTTTTTCTTTTCCTTGTACCGCAACAAGAGAATGAAAGATTCCAATCCCGACAAACCCACTAGCCAACAGTAGTAGGCCCTGTCTTACAGAACACCTCCACTTTGAAAAGGACAACCTCTTTTAACTGAAAAGGAAGGCACCGCTGCTGTTAGGTTATAAGGCACAAAGGCTGCCTACTCAGGGAATGTTACTTTGTAGGAATAGAGTTAGTGTAGCTGAGAGGGCCTTCCTTGGGACCCCACAAATCACCAGAGTTAATCGTCACCAGCCTCCAGCTTTGGGGCTGTCAAGTGTTCCTGTGTTCAGATGGTTTCTCTTCCTTCTGCAGCCTCTGGGCCTGCTGACCATCCTTTCTGCACGAGTGGTGGGCTTTGAGCCAGGGGAGTGCTGGAGAGTGCTGTTGAGGCTTTCGCACATGCCAGATGGTTGCTTTTACACAGAATGAGTGATTGACCTGATAAAGTGTCTTCCTGGAGCATCCAAAAGAGGCCAGAATTGAACCAAGCAGCAGGTAGACAGGCCAAGCGGAGGCGATGGCCGTGCAGGGTAAGATAAATGATATGCACCACCAAAAGCTGGGAATGGGCATTGGAGCATCTACTCCTCCTCTTTGCTGTTCAAGAATGTGAAGCAGTACGTGGTGGGGTCAGGCTACATTTAGAATCCAGACCTTTAAAGAGGGTCTGCACTAAAGCGAAATGGAAGAGGGGATGATCGGCATTCTTGAAGGAGTCCTAATTTGCATTTCACTGTATTTTGAAGGATTAGCTATTTTTTTTTAAATTTTAATATCTGTTTGAGGTGAGGACAACTCACAGTCACCTGGAATCTCAGACCCATAAAAAGCTTACTGCTTTATGTAAGGGCCATGTTCTGGACTCCGGATGGGAAAAGCCTTGAAATTCTGATGTCTTGTGACATTTGGGGATTTTTGAACTCTGTTTCTAAGTTACACAACACAGCACTATTAAGAATCATCCATCAAAGAAAAGATGCCCCAGGGACCACCAACTAAGCAGAAAACTGTCTTTTGACCATGAATCGTGATCACTTAGAATTTGTCGTGTTTTTTAACTCTTTTTTTTTTTAACCCAACAATGGTCCAGATAGTATCAGTTATCACAGGACTCAAAAGATAAGAAAAGGCTGGGCGCGGTGGCTCATGCCTGTAATCCTAGCACTCTGGGAGGCCAAGGAGGGCGACCTTTTGAGCTCAGGAGTTCGAGATCAGCCTGAGCAAGAGCGAGACCCTGTCTCTACTGAAAAAATAGCAAGAAATTAGCTGGACAACTAAAAATATATAGAAAAAATTAGCCAGGCAGGGTGGTGCATGCCTGTAGTCCCAGCTACTTCGGAGGCTGAGGCAGGAGCCCAGGAGTCTGAGGTTGCTGTGAGCTAGGCTGACGCCACGGCACTCTAGCCCGGGCAACAGGGTGAGACTCTGTCTCAAAAAAAATAAATAAATAACAAAAGAAACGAAAGAAAAATGATACCTAGTTTTTTCTTATTTGGCAACAAACAAGGTTCAAAGAATTTATAAGCAAAATCCCCTCCTAAAGAACTAAGTAAAGTAGGGTGGCTTTGAAGGGTGTGCAAAGATGATGCTCCTGGTTCAGCCTAACCTGACAGTCCCTATAACTTTCCAGTAGCTGGAAAATGCCTAGCTGGAAAATGTTGCACAAAATGCAGTCACTGCCTTCCTCACAGACCAGACGTGTTTACAAAATCCCTTTTTAATCAGGTGTCATTACCTGACTCAGTTCGTGATCTTCCCAGGTTTCCTCAGTGGCCGCTTCCACCGTCGCCTGGACTCCAAATGCAGCCAGTCGTCCCCTCCTCTCTGGGCACAGCCCCCCAGAGCCACCGCAGTGGCGGCCACAGCAGCCCCACGGCCAGGGTTTCACCAGCAGACTCGTGTGGCTCTGGCCTGCCTGGCAGGTTCCTGGAGTGGCCAGGTAACGCGATCCACAGTGTGGGTGAGTTATGGTTCCGCAGGGGAACTGTGAGCAGTGGGAGACAGATACAGAAGGGAGCTGACAGATTCCCCACCCTTCCTTCTGGTCACCCACTAGAGGTTTCCAAGACCCAGTGGCACCTTACTGACAGGTGGCCTTTTCAGAGATGTCTCCTGTATCAAAGCAGCCAGCTGTATGTTGGCACGAGGCAGTTGTCCCCTGGGGGCTAGTCTAGGGTCCCCCTCAGTTCCCCAAGGGCCTGAGGATGCCAAGTCCTTTACATAAAATGGTGTAGTATTTGCAAATAACCTACACACATCCTCCCGTACACTTTAAATCATCTCTACATTACTTTTAATGCCTAATATAAATGCCATGTAAATAGTTGTTAGGCTGTACTTTGAAAATTTATATTATTTTTATTATTGTATTTTATTGTTGTTATTTTTATTTATTCATTTATTTTGAATATTTTCAAACCATGGTTGGTTGAACCTGCGAATGTGAAACCCGCGGATGCAGGGGGCTGACTGTTTTCGCTTTCCCCATTTCCCTGTCTCCACTCTTGCTGCTCTGGAATTACAACCTCTAACAACACGTTCGCACGTAAGGTTTGACTCAGACATTGTTTGCTAGGGCTAAGATATTCGTACTTTCTATGTTCACCCTAAGCTTGAACTAAATACAACTTTTTTTTTTCTCTTCGGTTATCAACGTTTTATTTACTAGATTTCCTTGAGCTGGGAATGGAGCATTAGTCCATGGTATTAGCAAAAGTCCGTGGACTATTTAGATCTTCATTAAAGGTATTACACCACCAAAGGCGCTGATTTTCAAATTCTGGAACTGATGTGGTAGCTCGAGGGAAAGCAAGCTTGGAGTTTCCTTCCAGCAGGCAGTAGGCCCTGCCCTTTGAGGCACAATTGGTATCGGTCTCCTCCCCCAACACGCCAAGAGCAGAAGCCCCCAACTGGGAACGGTAGGAGGCTGATGCATTTGAATGGAAGAAAGTATAACTTGTCTGCCCTTCTTCCTTAAATGCATGCCCTTTATCAAGAGGTACAGTTTCAATTTCAACGTAGTAAATATCAATAGATACAACCCACATAAACAAAAGTTCTTTGGAATCCTCAATAATTTTTTAGAGTGTAAAGGGATTCTGAGACCAACAAATTAGTAGTTATCTTCAGGGCCTAGCATAACATCTGGAACAAAGAAAAGTCCCATAGCAGACACCAGGTGCCCAGGTCATAGACCCGTGGCCGGCCTTACCCACCTAACCACTGTTTCATCGTGCTTTGCAATTTGCAAATAGCTGGTAAAGAGACAGATCTGTTGAGTTACCATGCATTGCTCTGCTAATATATCTTCTTGCTAATAAATCAAGGAAATTATTATTCTGAAAGCTTAGCATTTCAACATTTGTATTCCTAATCTCCTCTATCATAAGACTTCATTGTTCTTGATGCTGTTTTTTTCTTCCCGAAGTGCTACCAACATAAATGTGCTATACTCGAGCTCCACGGTGCACTGAGCTTAAAAAGCATAGGTCCTACATCTGTTGTGAAAAATTTGGTATTTAGGGAGAAATGAAGAGAACTATTACTCAGCCTGGAATTTGGGCTTCTAGTTCTATTTATTGAATATGATGCAATTTCAAAAGCTTAGATATCTTCCCCATAAGAAGTTTTTCCCCCCTAAGATTTAGGTAAAAAGAGTGATGTTTCAGTGATTGATATGAATAATACCTATTCTCACTTACCCCTTCATCTAAGTTTTATCTAACACATTAGTATAAGTGAAGTCAAATAGCACTAAAGCTATACAGTGATAAGGTGTACCCAATGCTGCAATCTTTGGCATATAAATCTGGCTAAGACATAGGACTCCAATAATATATGGTATTAATTATGTTTTATAGAAATTGTCACAAAAATGTGATGTTTTCATTTAATTCAAAGTTTTATGCTGGAAATACTGTTTGTAGCACATAAACTTATAAGATTAGCTTATGACTGGGGCTGATTATCAATTAGAAAATTGTATCACGTCTAGAAAATCAGTTTCATTCAATGGAAATTGGTCACTGCGTGATCTCTCTCTATCCATCTCTCCCTCTCTGTCTCTGTTTGTCTCTCTCTCAAACACGCACACACACACACACACACACACACACACACAGACACACACACTCTCAATCACTCAAACACATGCCTTCCTTAAAAAACCAAAAAACTGGTGAGCCAAATTGACCTGTTTTCTTTATACATTATAAAAAGACAACCGAAGATTTAATCTAGGGCACTAAGTCTTCCTACTTCAACACAATCATATGCCTGCCCCCATCCCAAATAAGTCGTAAACTTGACAGTCCTTCTAAAGCTCCTACACACGTGCACACGCAGGCGCACGGGAGTGGAGTTGCCACTTCCTGCCTCCCCTTCTTCCGTTTATTAGATATCTACCATATTCTTGGCATCGCGGTGGCTTTAGACATACAGCAAACAAAACAGACACCGACTGTGTCGTCACGGAACTTAACAGTCTAGACGCCACCAGTCTAGCAGATACGATGTACTTTCAGTTCGCACAACGACCTCCTTACTAAACTCCTCAAGACAGGGACTCACACTTTTCCATTTATTTCTTAATAGGCTTCTTGGTATATTAATGATATTTGTGCCAAATCGCTTTTAGCTACAAGTGTCATACTATTGACCTAAAAGTAACAGTCATTTGGGATGCACTTTTCTCAAGCCAAAGGTTGGTTAATAGATACTAAAGTAAAGCTAGACAAGAGGAGTAAGTTCGTGTGTTCTATAGCACTATTGGGTGATGATGATTAATGACAATTTATTGTACATTTTCAAATATCTGGAAGAGCAGCTTTTGAATGTTTCCATCACAAAGAAATAATAAATGATTACAGTGATGGATATGCTAATTACCCTGATTTTATCATTACACACTGTATACATATATCAAAATATCGCACTGTACCCCATAAATATGCACAATTATTATGTATCAATTAAAAACAATAATAAAAGCAAAAAAGAAAAAATAAACAAGAAACTCAGAGGTAGCTGGCTTCAGCGTAGGTTTAGAAGCTTAACGACGTCGACCCCTTCTGCATGCTCAGGGGTCAGCTGTCACGCTGTCACGCTGTCACTCAGAGCTACAAAATGGCTGCAGTGGCTCTGCGTATCATATCCCCACAGGACAAAGTCCAAAAGCAGGAAAGGAGACCTGTGGTCTCTTCACTGGCCTCTCTCCTTTTATCAGTTAAGGAAACATTTCCCAAATTTTTCTTTATATCTCCTTGGCCATAATTGGGTCACTTGGTTCCCCAGCTTCCCTGGCAGCCAGCTGGCGGTGGCTGCGTATCTGATACGGTCAGCGTCTCCTGAGCAAAGAAACATGGGGCAGGTGAGTGCCCACTGGGCAGGCAGCCTGCAGTGTTTGCCACAAAGAGGTATTCGGATTTGTTAAATGAAGGCAATAGGAATAGAAGTGAAAAACCAAACTAGAAGAGAGGGTGGGGCTGCAACACGGAAGGTGAATATGCTTAGGATGGTAGGAGTTAAGTCAAAGAATGTGACCACGTCCAGGTTCCCAAATCATCGATGAGTCTGTGTACATTTGGGAATTTGGGGGAAGTTTCCTAAGATGGTGTCGCTGATGACAGGTATAACAGCTGCCTCAGGAAGGGTATCAGAATGGCTGAAGCTCCATGACTTCCCAGTGGACAGGGAAGAACAAGGACACCGTTTCTGAGCTCAGGTTTTGAGGCTTTCTGGGAGAAGGGCAGATTCCGCCCAAGTGAGTGATCAAGAAAGCAGCATCTCCAGGTTTCAATCCGAGGAAGAAAGTTTAGAGGTGGCGTATTTTGCTGTGAAGTAGATAGGAACGTTTATTTATAGGAAAATGGGAGCTGTAGTTGGCAGTGGAAAAGCAGCTGAGAGAATAATACATGAAAAAAGATGCGGCCTGGAGGGTGGGGGAGAGGCAGACAGGAAGGAAACTGGGATGAACAAATGGGCAAAAATCAATTTCCTGCATGGTTTCTACTCCAGATGTTGGCAGGGCGACAGGAATTCAGGAAAATGGGAAATCAGAGACAAAGAGGGAGATTACAATTGAACTTAACCAGCTCTATAAATTGTGACTCTCTCATCCGTGTCAAGCAAACCAACTTTAATTTTTTTTTTTTAAAGAGGAGGGATGTTGAACAGACTCTACGAGTAAGACAGCTGGGCCTCAGAAAGTGAAAAGAACTGGGGCCTGGTAAACTGCCAGAACTCTCCCATCTCCGTGTCTGCGTGTTCGGGTTGGTCCCTGTGCTCTCCTGCGCTCCTGACAGAATTCGGCCAGCCACACTTGGGTTTACACGCGGTGTCTTCAGCCACGCACTGGCACGCTGACTTAGACCCTAGTCCTTGGAGAGGATCTGACTGATCCTCTTTAGGTCAGGTGGGGTCTCCCCAGCCTCCATTAATGCCAGGAAGACACGCAATTGTGTAACAGAACCATGGCTTCCAGAGGCTCACCCCTACTGTGGGAAGAAAAGACAGTTCCACGAGAGAAGGCTTTCCTGACGTGCCGTGTGGACGCACCAGGTAAGCGTCGCAGAGCTTGGCCCAGAGCACTCGGCGCAGGAGGACTTGGCTGCTCTGGGCTCCAGGCGTCTCTGGCGATCTCTGAGGTCAGCAGAGGGATTTGAGTCCAGCCCAGCCTCACGTGGGGGTTCACACATCCTCCAGTCGTGTTAGTGATTTCCTGGAAGAAGGAGAACATCAAAAGGCAAGGCCGACTCCCAGGAGTTTGTCACACGTCATGCAGAAGAAGGTGTTTGGGTGGGAAGGAAGGGAGGGGCCACGCGCGGAGAGCAGAGCCGACGCTGGTTCCTTCCCCAGCGAGGCGGTCCCGCCGGGCAGTCCTGCCGCTGCAGAGACAACGTGTAGATCCCACCTCGAGGATCTCAAAATATGCTAAAGGCAGAAAATGGCGTTTTGGAAGTGGCCAAGCACTGCCTTCATAACTTTGAAGGTATCTTTTAGTAAATCCCATAGAAAAAAATTACTTTAAATTTTAAAATAATTAAATACCTTGGAGGAACCAGTCATCCAGATCTGGTACGATGTCATGAGACAGTGGACAGAACCCTGGATTTGAAACGGCCGCGCCAGCCCGCAGTTCTGGCTGCGCGCTCCAGCCGGGTTACTTTGAGTGACGAAAATAAATGGCAGAGAGATGAGATTCTTTTGACTCATGCCTTTACAAGGCTGTGAGGATCAATTAAAATAGGCAAAAACAGCAGATGAGAAACAGCTGAACTCAATACAAATGTCCATAATTACCCAGAATGAGAGGACAAATATTCACATAATGACCAAAGGGGAAGACTCTCTCCCCAGGCAGCAGTCACTCTTTGAGCCAGCGAATGCCTCGGGGCTGGGGACAGAGCTGGACGGTGGGTGGGTACTGAAGGCGCAGGCCAAGCAGCAGCTTGGAAACTCTCCCTCGTAAGAAGACTGTTCCTTAATCATCAAGCAGGTCTTTGAAGGCATAAAACCAGGTGAGTGCAAACGTGTGAGGTATAGATGGGGTCAACTTGGTCAAAAGCCTAAGGGCCTCACAGAGCAGCAGCCTGTCACTGTGGCTGCAGAAAATTCCCTGCCAGAGACTGGGCCTGTGGTGGGGGAGGGAGGAGGGGAAGGGCACAAAAGCCCTTACTCAGTGTCCCTGGACCAGTTGTGCTCGGAAGCCTGTGGGTGGGGGCGACGTCCTAGAAAGTAGTGCTTGGGGGTTTTTGTTTGGGCATGCATCTGTTTGATCTAGAGGTCAGCAGGGCCGCAACAGGAACATCCAAACATAAACAGGCTCGCAGCCTGCAAGACAGAGCCTTGTGCAGGGAAATCTGCTGGCTACTTCCAGCTCTTCCAGGAGCTACTTGGCTTTCTTCAGGCAGCTCCTCGAGGGTCTTGCTCAGGATCAAGCTACCCACATTTCTTAAGTTTTCACTTTGTATTAGTCAAGGACCTCAGGATCCTCTTTTAAAAGATGAAACGGTTGAACTAGATAGAGCTTGAACTGCCCTTAGGCCAACAGCGCATTCTGTGGTTCTCCAACCAGCCCAATGCAGTTCTCTCTGAGAATACCAGTCTCAGGCACGTCCTACAGGGCCATGGGGCTCTTCTGTCAGGACTCTCAGGGTGCTCTCACCCTCGACCTCGACTCCTTTCAAGTACACCGAGCAGGGAGGACATGACTGGTGGATACTGTACACACAAGGATGGTTGGTGGGTGATCTAGCCATGAGTCAGGGATGGGTTCAGAAGTGCAATCTTGCATTATTCATTTTAAAAGAGGAAAGAGGCAGCAGGGATTAAGGCAAGAGGAGAACTGGGGAAGAAAGGATGCTGTGTTTAGAATAGAGGCTTGAAAAATCCACCGTGAGCCCAGAGGGGAATCCCACTCTTTTTACATGAACCTCGTTCCTCTTTTACATATTTGGGACAACAGTATAATTAGCCTAGGAGACTGAGAAACTTCAAGGCATTTGGAAGTCCCCTCTAGCCCCCATTTCAAAAGGAGGCTCTTAATTTGGTTCAAAGTCCTGACCACAAATGTGCTGAATCAGGCACTAGATGCCTTCTGACTGCCAGCGGGAACGGGACTCTTGGAGGTGCCACTTAGCAGGAAACCTAATTCACTTTCTGGTAAGAAAAACAAAGGGAATGACCCTAATTTTTGTACTTACCAGCCTGCTCAGATGCAGGTCTGTCAACTGCTGGTCGTACAGTCACACATCTGCCTCAGTCATTGCCCCCTCTCCCCTGTGAAGAGGGCCACGTCCTCATCAAAAACAACATGTGTGGAACACCAGCAACACAGATGTCATGACAGTCGGACTGAAAGCTCCCGAAAGGAACCTTGCTTGAATTGCTATCTAAATACTCAAGGTTGCATTGACACCACACCGCCACCGTTTGCACCCATATCATCACCGCAGGTGTAGTCTGTATGCACAAAGTCTATGGGGAACAGCGGACGAGTAAATGTGTTTCTAATCTATTGGGGACTTAGAACTGGTTTCACAGAGCAGGAAAGTCCGTGAAGGAGACGGATTGGTAGCAGCAAGGCAACCTAGAAAGGACCCTCCTTGTTAGCACATGGGCCCATCCAAACATAAGAGGGAGCAACTACATACTTCTGACATAGGGCAGAAACCACCGTCCTACCTCGGAGAAAAAGATAGTACCGTTTGGGGTGACAAAACCAACTCCTAAGTTAAGTAGGTACAAGTGATCCCAAAATGTTAAACAATGAAAAGAGTAGCAAGAGATATTGATTTCCCACTGGGGAAGCTGACATTAGACTTTTTCCCATGCATTCTTGATTGCTTTTTATTATCTACACAAAGGAGTATCTTTGTGGGCTCTCCTCCCTTGCCCTAGGAACACCATGTTTATGGCCATTTCCGTAGATCACACCATGGCAGTCACCTGCCCTCTCAGCCCGTTGTGGTCATTATGCTCACCTGGCTCCCAGGGTGCTTGGTCTCTGCTCACCTGGGATCCCGTTACCCACACTGCTGCCAGGGAGCCCAATTCCACGACATCTCCCACCGTCGACTCCAGCACACAGAGGACAGCTTGTTGTCAGCACTGGTGCCCCCTCGCCAGCACATCCTTCATCACTGTGGTAAAAGAGGGTCCCGCAGGCCCGGCTGAGGAACGTGATCAGCTCACAGGGTGGGTCGTGGTCTCAGGTCTCGCGCAATAGACCCATTTTCGCACGATCCCTTCCGCGATCGCCTGTCCAGGGTGTTCTGGCCCTCTAATGTGGGCCATCAATTTCCAAGTTGCCAAAAGCCATCCCAGCGCTTAGAGTTCTTTCCAAGGCACTAAATCCTGTGTCAAGGGGGGAAGCCCTCATTTTAACACACCGCCTCATATCCGGATTTATATTCCTCCCCAGCTGGCCCAGCACCCTCTGGATCCATTCCCAGGTCTACTCTCCAGGCTCCTGCCTGCAGGTTAGCCAGGTTCTGTAGCCCCTTTGGCTTCCCTCACCTACCTTAACAGGCCTGGCACTTCCCCAAGAGGGTTCTGCTGAGATTTGTCCCTGACTGTAGGTCTGATGCACAAGAGATTGGGGGGCAGAGCCTGAGGAGGGCAAGTGTCTTTTACAGCATGTGTCTCATCTGAGGCTTCTGCATGGTCTTCAAGGAAGGGAGGTAACTCTATCTTCCAACAAGGGGTGCGAACTATTTCTGCAAGTCCAGAGGGCTTAGGGAGATCAGGGGAGTCAAGGTTCTCAAGTCCATCTCCCCAGATATTCTCATCCCAAATCTCAAGGTCTTACTCCTTCCCTATTAGGGTCGGAAATTTGGTGTAGGATTCTCAGCTGAGAGTCCAGCCTTCTCTGAAGTTCTATGTTAGAATTAACTCCTGTGTCTGATCTTCATGTGTGGGGTCAGAACAAGGGTGACGCAAGTAAAGCACATACCGTACAAAATGTAAGGAGGGGCCCATCTTCAGGGTCACACAAGTCACTGACTATACACTGGCACAACTCTGAGCATCAGTGCCTCCTAAAATTTCTTGCCCTGCACACCTCATTTGTTTCAGCCTAGTTCCGACGCTGTTCAGCTGTATTCTACCCTCCAGCTGCAGAGATGTGTGTTTTTCAAAATGTCGTCAAAGAGGCTATGTGACTCTTGCATCTTTCTTTAAACCACTGGTTAATGAATCTGAGTCTGTCATTTTTTCTTTTTACTATACGTCAATGGCACTTAGCAACTATAAGGATTGTGGAGTGGGCATTTGTTGCTCTCTCCCCCATATCTCTCAAATGTCAAAGTCACTGCACCAACCAGAGCTTTGTCTCCCACCTGTATCTCATTCCAATTAGTTTTAGCAACCACACGGTTCCAGCATGCCAGGGACTGTCGCTGCTTCATGTATTCATCACCATGCAGCTAGTGAGCAATTCAACTTCAGAATACCATCCTTAGAGTCTTCTTTCTCTGCCAACTTAGTCTGGGTTCCCTAGAAGCATTCTTAAGTTGCTAGTTTGGATTTATTGTTGAACACCAGAAAACCCATCAGGTTCCATGGGAGGAGCTGGAGGACTCACAACAATAAGGTGTGTAGTAGTGAGGGAGCTATGGCATCATAGAGAAGCTCACAATGGTGTCTGTCCTCTGTAGGTCAGAATCAGTGCTAGGGGAAGCTGCTATGGAACTGGGCTGCCAGTGTTCGTGGAGATAAATGATCTCTGGAAATATCAGAGGGCAAGTGACATCATTTATGCATCAGATGTGAGGTACCAATAATTACTATAAAGGACATAATATCCAAAATTTCAACTGGGAGCTCTGCCCTGCAAGGACCAGTGGCAGTTGTACTCTTTGGCAGGCAATGTGGATATTACTTGGCATATATAAACAAAATATCAAGGGTAGGCAAGCAGAAGGCTGATGTCAGGTGCTGCAATGAAAAAATCGTAATTCCTTATCAATTTTCCAGGTCCCAGTCACTTCTCAGAAACAGGTCCAATTGATTGAAGAAGAAGCCAAGTCCCCTTGAGCAAGGACCTGGAAATACTATAGCAAGCAGATATACTAGTGATTCCTCCAGTTCTTCCCCAAAGGTTCCTAAGGCTGTTGACCAGAGTAAATATCTCCCGTTAAAGTAAATATCAAGAAATATGAGGGGTTGTTGAATACAAGCTTTGAATGCATTGATCCAGGAGACCCAAAGTGTTAAGTCTACTTCATAGTTGGTCCAATGAGCCCATGGAACTACTTGTGGTCTATTCCCTGATCCCTGAGTGCATAGTTGAGATAGACATACTTAACAGCTGGCAGAACATTTACATTGGCTCCTAATCTATACAATAAGACTCATAAATGCAGGAAAATCTGAGTGAAAACTCCTAAAAACTTTTCATTACAACAAATTTGAGGCCAATCACATCCTGGTATTCCAGTGATTATTGACACCATCCAAAATGTAAAGGATGCAGGTGCAGTCCCTGCCATATCCCTGTATCAAATCACCATTTCACCCCTGAAAAAAACAGGTATTTCCTGGTAGATGATGGTAGATTAATGTAAACCTAACCAAGCTATTTTCCAGATGTGGTATTTCTACGAGAACAGAACAATTGTTCCAGGTAATATGTGGCATTTGACATGTGGCTATTGATCCACTGCATGCTTTTCAATTCCTCGCACAGAGGAGGATCAAAGTAGTTTGAATTCACTTGGAATGGAAAGAATTATGTATTCACGATCTTGCCCCATGCTCCCTGCCACAGTACGGTTTGAAGGGATCTTGATTGGTCATTTCATAAAACATCATATGAGCCACTAAACTAATGCCATCATGTTAATTAGACTCGAAAAGCACAGGATGGTAAGTACCCAGGACAGTCTGAGACACAAGCACACTAGATGGTAAGACAGAAACCCTACAAGATATCAGGTCACTGTCACATTGGTGAAGTTTCAGGGGCCCAGGGGTGTGGGGTGTGCTGGGACAGCCTCGCCTCATACCACCAAGAAAGATGCACAGTGCTTGGTAGGCTTCTTTGGATTTCCAAGAAGCCACACCTGGGAACACTACTCTGCCCCATCTGTTGGGTGAGCCACAGGAGGAACCAGAGACAGAGAGGACTCTGCAGCAAATTCAGGCTATGGCCCATTATTTCTATCGCCATGGCAGCAAGGCTGGCCCTAATATGGGAAAGACCAAAAGTATCAAGGAGTCAGTATTCCCAAGGGTGACCCTCACCCAGTGAGGAATGGGGATGCATGGGTAAATGCCTGTCTCTTTCTTCTCAATGGATAATTCAAAGTGTGGTCCACATGGTTCTTTAAGGGTCTCCAGTGGGACTGAGTCCTAGTTGCCCACAGTAGTAACCCACTAATTAAAACATCTGGTTTTTTTGGTCTTACTCTTTTCTCTGTCTCACCTTGTCTCTTCACTGTGCTTCCTGGGATCTCCTTCAAAAGAACCTAGAGCATCCAAATCCTGTTTCAGTGTCTGCTTTCAGGGGGCCCAATATAAGGCAAGGCTCACTATGGCTGAGCGAGGGGGAAAGGGAATGAAAGGAGGCTGAGCAGCAGGTAAAGTCTAGATTATGTGGGTTTTGTAGAACACGAAAGGCTTGTATTTAGTTCTAGGGGCAACAGTAAGTCAATGACATGTTCTGAGTAGAGAGACGGAATGAATAAGCTTCTAAAAAAGATCATGCGGCTGCTGTGCAAAGAATTATTTGAGAGGAATAATTATGATTCAGAGAGGACAGTTAGGGAGGAATAAGGGTGCTTAGGTGGGAGAGGTGACAGTGGAGAAGAAGGGATGGGTGAATTCCAGGTAGTCTAGAGAGAGATCCTACAGGGCGTGCGAATGGATTGGTTATGAGGGCTGTGGGAACGTGACGGTGCCAGTTCCTGAAATGGGAAGGGTGGGATTGAGGCACAATTCACACTTCAGATAAAATATTTCTTCTCCTTTATTCCTGATCCTCTCTGTCTACTAAGGTCTAGGATCCAGGTGCTTTTGGACAGGTGGGTGGGGGGGGTGTAAGAACTTTTTGGACACCGATGGCATTCCCTTCACAAGTTGGGCGGGTAAATAGGCTGGGGACAAACATATTTTCGTTTCTGTCATACTCATATTCTAGGTACAATAATAGAACACTATTGCCTTCCCCAGGTTCATTTTATTACATAACAGTTTCCCAAGGACAAAAACATTCAGTCACAAATTATAAGTGTCTTAACTCTTAGCCAAGATACACCACATGGACTGCTGGAAGTGCATATTCTAATGGGGAAAAGT
>NW_012149097.1:429287-430969 GCF_000956105.1 Propithecus coquereli
GGACAGCCTCCCACTTCAAGCAGCTATCTGAACTTCCCTGCTTGAGGGTTTCTGTGGTGCTACAGGTGCTTGCTTCACCTGTGCACAAGGAAGCCTGGAAGCACCAGGGATTTAATGCCCCCAGGGATAACCCTCGACCAGTGATGGATGGGAGGCAGTGGAGAAATACTTCAGCTCCTCCATCCCTTGGTAAGACAGTTCTAAGGCATATCCTCAGCTCATACTCAGGGAGTCCCAGTGGGAACCGAACCTTAGCTGCCCTCAGGGGTGTCCTTCTCAACATGCACTGTATTGGCTTTCCTCCCACCTTGCACTGTCCAAATCTAGGGAATATGACCAGCTACTCCAGCCATCAGCTCCTTCAGGGTCTGCCTTATTCCAAGAGTCGCCTTACGTGAGGTCATGCCCTTCCTGGGCAGCCCATACCTGGTGACAACATGAGATCAGGGTACAAAGGTGTGGCCATTTTGGTCCCATGCAGGATGATGTTGGTGGCAGTACTTGCTCCAGAGCTCCCCGCCAGGTTGGCCAGGGCTTTGTCAGGCCTGCATCAATCCCACGGCTTCTTCCGTCCTTTCACAGATGGTAATCCTTAAGAAACATCTCACACCCTAAAGTCTGCAAAGCACCTGCTTCCAGAAAAATCCACAACACCTTTCCCATCTCACTCTCCCAGCTCCTTCACTTGTGCCAGCCAGGACCATAGATGCACCCCCTGCACTCAACCCCTCAGCCATTTGCAGGGGACTCCAACTAGCACCAGTAGGGAGGGGGACAGTCCTTCCTCATGCCCAATTTTTCCTTCCACATAGAGGTAGCCCCAACAGCTGACACACTCTTGGCTTTTCTCTCCCCAGCCATTCCCTCCTCTCTGACAGGGTAAACTGGGTATGTGTAGCCCCACTTGCTCCTCTGTCCTTTGAGGGGACAGGCAGCACACAGGAGTCACACGTTCTTCCCCATTCCTGCATGCTGTCGGTTTTCCAGAGATAACCCATGACTTAGAAAGTCCTTTAGTGGTCAGCACTGCTGGAATGGTTGTCTAAGTGTGTGTAATTCTGTGGCTTAGTTTTGAGAAGTCACTTGCCTGCAGATATAAGTCACATTCTCCAGTGTCTGGTTTATCAGCAGGAAAAATGCTATGTTAGCCACCATCTGCTGACTTCTATTCCGAGTCCCTATTGTTTAAGTATTCAGGCAAGGAAGAAAATGATCATTTAGAAGGGTCCACCAAACCCCTTTATTTACCTCAAGAGCAAGCTCCAGCTCTGAGGCGTGGTCACCTGGTTTCATCCAGGCAAGGAGAGTGTGCTGGCCATGGACGTGCCCCGCTCCAGTGTTCCATTCAGAAATCAGCTGCAGGGAACGCAGCTGACCAGCACCCTCAGCGCTGCCCCTCTGCATCCACCGCGCATTCCCTGGCCAGCGGGACCCCGGCCGACAGCAGAGCGCACCAGGAGGGCTAAAGCCACAGCAGCCCCGCCTGCCCGATGCCCGTTTCACCCAACAGGCCGCTTGGCTTCGGGGAGTCTCCATCAGCCTGGTCGTGACTTTCTCGAACTGTGCTGCAGTCTGAGGATCTTCCCGCCCAGACCTTCCTTCCCTCCCAGACCTTCCTTCCCGCCCAGACCTTCCTTCCTGCCCAGACCTTCCTTCCCTCCCAGACCTTCCTTCCCTCCCAG
>NW_012149097.1:431019-455029 GCF_000956105.1 Propithecus coquereli
CCTTTATTTACCTCAAGAGCAAGCTCCAGCTCTGAGGCGTGGTCACCTGGTTTCATCCAGGCAAGGAGAGTGTGCTGGCCATGGACGTGCCCCGCTCCAGTGTTCCATTCAGAAATCAGCTGCAGGGAACGCAGCTGACCAGCACCCTCAGCGCTGCCCCTCTGCATCCACCGCGCATTCCCTGGCCAGCGGGACCCCGGCCGACAGCAGAGCGCACCAGGAGGGCTAAAGCCACAGCAGCCCCGCCTGCCCGATGCCCGTTTCACCCAACAGGCCGCTTGGCTTCGGGGAGTCTCCATCAGCCTGGTCGTGACTTTCTCGAACTGTGCTGCAGTCTGAGGATCTTCCCGCCCAGACCTTCCTTCCCTCCCAGACCTTCCTTCCCGCCCAGACCTTCCTTCCTGCCCAGACCTTCCTTCCCTCCCAGACCTTCCTTCCCTCCCAGACCTTCCTTCCCTCCCAGACCTTCCTTCCCCCCAAGACCTTCCTTTCTGCCCAGACCTTCCTTCCCGCCCAGACCTTCCTTCCCTCTCTCCTCTCACAGGTGTCAGATCAGCATGGTGGTCGAAGGCTCTCCCCTGCCTACAGCAGCTCGTTCTCCTTCGCATTCCGAAGGCATCTCCCCTTCTCGTGTGTGTCTGACGCATCCTGGTGTCTGAGCTGCAGAGAATCTGAGCTGACTCAGAGTAACTTCAAAGCAGAAGAATGGGGGATTGCTGGGGCGGTGCTCAGAATCCTACTCTGGGTGGCCCCTTTGAGAAGTGACATCAGAATCCTGAGCACTCACGTCTCCGTTGCAGGACTTTTCCATAATGGTTGTACATTTTATGAGGAAAGTAAAAATAGTTTTAAAGGCCTAAATCCCCTCTGAACCTTCAGAGCCATCTTGGTCAAGCCTTGAAAAAGGCAATGAGCACGTACAGCCATTTTTATGGGCCCGGTTAACTGGACTCTAAACTTTTTTCTCTCCCTACGCGGAAGCCCTACAGTGTCTTTCAGCCATTTCTAACTGCTTGGAATACACAGGCCTTTCCTGGAAGCAGCACCGAACTTTCAGTGTGTTATTCTTGGCTCCAGTAGTCCGTGCCCATTAGAAGGGCAGGAGAGAGTCGTGTGTTGCAAGTACCAGGGCTAACTCTGGAAAGGAAGGTGGGTTTGAGTTCTCACTCACAACCGAGTGATGAGGAGGAGACCACCCACTCAGAGCCATAATTTCCTATTTTGCAAAATGAAAAGTCTCCCGAGGGCTTTTTGTAGCAGTCGGAGAGGAATGTGAATGTACTCTGTAAACTGTAGGCAGAGGTGCTACGCTGCTGCTCACCGGGGCAGGTCTGGCTTACAGATGTGTTGGGTTTGGCCCACACAGGATTTTTTTTAATCCTAAATTTTTACAGAAAATCTGGCTTTCTTGGCTTCTTTTGAAAAATCTTTCATGGCAACAATCCAATGGCAAGGAATAGCAGCTTCCTCCTTATACAGGGCATGTAATTTTCTCCAGTTCCTGTGTCCCCATAACTGCCCATGCTCTCATTCCCTGAGACATCACCCTTTTATATTTCCTGCCAGGCCCCTGTGTGTGTCTGAGTTTGGGACCCCAGGTAGAGCGTAATGAACGTGTTCATCATCTGCGAGGGGACAGTCGGATTCTAACAGAGAAGGTCCGTGAGAGAAGACAGTCTATCATCACTCGAGATGTGGGTCAGGAGATGCAGGCCCAGCACCCCTGAGAGCGTTCCAATGCACAACCTCCCAGAGCTGCAGGAACTCCCCACTGCGATGCCCTTGTGCTTGGGGGGTGCAAGGGTTTGGGGAGCTCTGTGCCAGGAAGAGGGATGAAGACCAAAATATGTATTACTTATAATAAAACACAGCACCATCCTACACCATGTGTGCTCTCGAACTGTGACACCCAGGCAGGACCCATCCGGCACCACGTGAATGTCGTCTTGCTGTGACCACTGCACATTAGTGTTCCAAAGCACAACCACCTAAATGCAAGGGCTGGGCCAGTCTTGTTTCAAGGTTCGCAGAGTATAGATTTCTTAAATTAGTTCAGATTTGGAATGATTTTAGTCAGAAACTACCCCCAAATGGGAACAAGAATTATCACACTATCTCCTATTTCCCAGGCGAGTGCCTTAGCTTGGGTTCCCCTTGAGAATACAAAACAAAAATGCAATTCATTTATCTGAGAGCTAGAAGGAACTCTGGTAGGAGAGTGGGGATGGGAGACAGGGAAGCCAAGTAGCCAGTCAAGTGAATTTTATAAAGCCAGTTACTACTGTGGGCAGGTAGCACACAATTCCAAGGACACATTCTGTGCTCTCGTGGTGATCATAGTTTACAGTTCACACGTTACCAGGCAAGAGTGGTCTCACTTTGGAGACCAGGATCTCCAACCTTGCAGAGCCCAGATTCGTGGAGATGAGAAGCACAATGTTCCTCTGTTGGGATGTTGGGGATGATGATGGGTAATGCCACTCCTGCTTCCAATCCTTGCTTCCTGGTCCGAATTCCCTGTTGGAATCATAGTGCCGTCTCAGGATCCCGCAACAGTGCAGGTGGACATTCTGGGAAAGGGCACCCCATCTGAGCTGCAGCTTCAGCTCTGTCTGCAGCAGGGCTTTCCAAAACTCTATGAGGCCAGCTGCTTTTGGATAGAATGACAAGGGACCCCATGGTCAGGGACCCACACCTGCGCCTCCTGCACTGGTGAGAGGCCCTGGTCAGACGCTGTGTTGTGTGGAGCAGGCATTCAGTAACCCCCCGACAGTGGTGCTGAGTGAGGTGTTCAGGGCAAGAAAGGCAAACCCAGGCCAGGGGTAAATGTCTATTCCGATGCAAATAGTTCGCTAGTCTTTCTGGAATGGACCATGCAGTTAATTTGACTCTAAGTGGCTCAAAAGTAGCACAGTGTCAGGGGCTCAGTTTTGGTCTCTGTTGCTGGCAGGTTGGACATATTAATATCCTCATTGATTTCTCATGTGTCTTACTTCTACAAACGCTGTGTTCCTTTCATTACACATCTCCCTAACTCCCTTCAGGTCATTCCCCCTTGGCTGCCATTCCAACCTTGCCTGGCATAAGAATAATCATGACACTCTGGCTTTTGGTGGCTGAGAGTTGTCACCTGGCCTTTTTGGCTTCAGAGATCCCACCATCCCATTGTTAGCAACGAGCCAAGATCTGTAGCTGCGCCCCCTACTGTCTGTAATTGGGAACTGCCCAGGGTGCTGGCGCCCTGTTGCCCGTGCACCCTTAATGCCCTTGGTGAGGGTGTCTTTGGGGCTTCCGATGGAACATGATCCCGTGGTGGGTACTGGTCATCACAAAATATATTTCACCCAGGATGCCCATGTCCTTGGGCCTTTTAGTTCCTTCTCATACTGTCACTGCAATTAAGGTGTTTCAATTTGGCTCAGCATGGGCCCCTGCATTTTTTAGGATTCTAGGAGCCCTTATAACAGTAAGTTTGCCCAATCACCTGAGGTCCTTGCCAGGGTGTTGAGTCCAGTCTTCTGAAGTAGGAATCCCAAGTAAACAAACTCTCCCTTAGCCAGTCTTATGTTCTGGCCTCCTTGACCTAACACACTCAAAATCCAAATCCTTGGGTACTCTCCTGGCCTCTGCCAGTTCATGCTGCCCAATTCTTGCAGTTTCTTTGGGATAAGGTCCCTTTCTTACCTTGTCAGACTCACTATGTCCATGGCTGGTTTATGCTGTGACTGAACACCATCAGCCTGGTTATCAGGAGAAAAGGGGAGGGGGAGAACATGAGGTGGTTCCCATGTTGCCTCGTGGAGAAGAGGCCACTGTAGGGTGGGAGCAAGGGTATGTCGGTCAGGGTTCTCCAGAGAGAAAGACCAATGGGATGGATGAATAGAGAGATCAATATAGAAAGATATTTGAGAAGGGTTCTATTAGGGAAATTGGCTTACACAATTATGAAGGCTAAGAAGTCCCACAACAGGCCATCTGCAAACTGGAGGACCAGGGAAGCCAGCAGTGCAGCTCAGTCAAAGTCTGAAGACCTCAGAACCAGGGACGTTCATGGTGTAACCCTCAATCCATATCTGAACCTGGGAGCCTGGCGTCCAAAGGCTAGAGAACCTAGAGTTCCATTGTACAAGGGCAAAAGAAAGGTATCCCAGCCTCAGGGGAGAGAGAGAAGGCAAATTCACCTATCCTTGTCTTTTTGTTCTATCTGGGCCTCAGCAAAAAGATCAGTGGTTGCCAGGGATTCAAGGATGAAGAGGTAGAGCTCAGAGGTTTTTTAGGGCGGTGGAACTATGATACTTTAATGGTAGATACATGTCATTAAACATTTGTCAAAACCCATAGAATGAACACAAAAAGTGTACCACAGTGTAAACTATGGCCTTTTGGCAATAGTGCTGTACCAATATTGACTCATCAATTGTAACAAGTGCATATACTGATGGAAGATGTTAATAATAGGTGAAACTTGGGGAGGTAAGTGAGGCAGTTTCCGCTAAATTTTACTGCAAATCTAAAACTACTAAAAAAGACTATTAATTAAAAAAAAACTAAAGGCAAAATAAAGACCTTTTCATACAAATTAAAAAACAACAACAGGTGGCAGGTGGGATTTGGCCCTCAGGCTACAGTTTATCAACCTGCCCCACCTGCCCCCTCCAGACTGTCCACTCATGCCTTGCAGAACCACCAGGATGGGGTCTTCATTGCCAGCTGGAAAGTGAGTGTTCCAGTCCCCAAACACTATGACTATTCCTCAGACAACCCTTAGCAGCAATTGCATCAGTTCTGATACTCCAGGAACCAGGCCGAGATGGAATTAGGTGTGTCAGGAGACTTGTTGGGGGATAACATCTACAAAAAATAAAGGAGAGGGAGCAGGATGGGGCTTGGAAAGCTTTTGGACCAAATTACATATATGACAATATCTTGGCCAAACCCAGGAGCTCTGGGGCAAGCATTGCCCACTAGCAGAGTCCTTGGTTGCTCAAAACTGTCCATGCAGACCTTAGTATCCCAATTGTACTAACTCGTTGGCTGGAGCTGCCTGAAAGCCCTGCAGAGAGAGGCTGTCCTCATAGCTACATGGCAAGTCCTTTCTTGAGAGGAGATCTGAGCAGGGCATCTCCATGGCTGCCCCAGCGTGCCAGAGTCTTAAGGTACTCTCCCTCAGCCTCTGAATCGGAGTTTAGGTTTGATAAATTCGAAGTAAGCATAGATCTCCCTTACAATCAAGGCAAAACCAGCCCTTTTAAAAGGAGTGAGAAAAGTGAAGTTGCAGACAGCAGCAAAGACAGCACAGGTGCTAGAATTCATCGGCTGCTACAAGACTGAAAAGAAAGATGAGAAAAAAGCCCAATCAACTTAGGAATCATGGCAAGGCTCAAACAGAAAGTGCAAAACAAGTTAGAGGCTGATTTTCCTGTTCCCTCGCTAATTCAGGAAACTTAGAACACTAAATGGAAGTTCCTGAAGTCGGTGACTGTCTTCACCTCTGGTCCTCCTCCACATCGACTAACGGTGCCTTCCTATGGTTTCATAGCTATGACACACTTTTCCTTCACTCACTTCTTTGAATTATAGGGTTTGTTTTCTGTGTAACCCTAATCTCCTGAACTTAGGGCTTGTGTCTTCGTCTGGGTCCCAATCATAGTCCACTTGGGCTGTTATAACTAAATGCCATGGACTGGGCAGGTTATAGACAGCAGAAATTTATCTCTCACAGTTCTAGAGTCTTGGAGGCCCCAGATCAAGGTGCTGGCAGATTTGGTGTCTAGTGAGGGCCTGTTTCCTGCCTGACAGATGGCCGTCTTCTCACTGCGTCCTCACATGATGGAAGAGGTGACCAAGCTTCCTCTGGCCTCTTTTTCATAAGGGCAGGAATCCTAACCATCTCCTAACACCGTCACCTTGGAAATGAGGATTTCAACATGGATTCTGGGGGGACACAAACGTCTGGACCACAGCAGTCCCGTACAAGCAGAGCCTGAGATGAGGACTCGGGACTGCCTTCTAAATAAACTGCCTGATCCCTGGAAACAGGAGCGAAAAGGAAAAATGAGACAGGAAAGGAAGAAAAGCCAACATGAGGCGCATCACGGAAGTCCACACTCCAGCTTTCCACCTTTGAGGAAGGATATGTGTGCTTCTCAGACTTGCCAGCAACAGTGACTCCTTAGCTCTCCCAGACTGCACGTAGAAAGATCCTGGACTGGTAAAAGCCAAGCCCACCAAACGAGAGCCGGTGTGAGCCGGGGTGGGGGGCGCACTGCCAATGTCAAGCAAGACGTGAATGTCCACTCCAGGTGGGGCTGAGGCGATGCAAGGTGGGGGCATCTGGAAACTGTTCTGGCCTATTTGACTCAAATTCTAAGTACTCAAAAGAAGTCATTCCTTTGGTTAAAGCAGTTATGTTTAAACAAAATTCGGTAGTACCTGAGGAATGACACATTGATCTGGATGTGAGCTTCTCCAACAGCTTAAGGAATTCAGAGGAAATGCTATAGGCTGGCAAATTAGGGCAAAACTAAAAACACAGTATTATGAAAGTAAAACACTAAAGTAGAAAGACATGTTTCTACAAGACCCTTGAAGACAAGTTTTACCAGGATCTGGCCCCACCACAGGGCCTTCCATGGTTACCACTGGGATGCCCCAAAGAACCCTCTCGCCACTAATACCATGACAACCGAAAAGTTCTTCCTGGTCTTTGATTCCAATTATTTAGTCTCACGATCTGGCTCCCTGCCTAGTGCTGCATCCTCCCCCGGGTGTTTTCTGTCATCCGTCTGGCTCTGAAGCACAGATATATGAAAAGGCCAACATTGGTCTTGCATCTTGACATTAGGAGAAAACAGTACCCACAGCAGACACTGCAGTGTTTTGGATGGACTTCAAGAATGATTCATGTTCTGCAGTTGGATGTCCGGAAGGGTTGGGGGGAGGTGGAGTGCCAATTTCTTCACCCCCATGCCCCTGACAAGGTTAGGAATGGATGTGACACAGGTCAGTGCTCCTCAGTTCCCTGGTCACCATCATGCACCCTCTCACAAAGGAGTGCTCCAAAGAGGGTTCACAGGTGTTCAAGGCGCCTACAGCTCAACGCGTGAGCCCGCGGACCTAAAAGAGGTGCCGCAAAGCTGTGGAGGTCAATTTGTGCTTACACAAACCAGATTGTGTAGTTGTTCTGATCAAAGTTCACTGCACTAAATCAGAAGTCCTGGATCCAGAGCTGCTCCAACTCAGATCTGAGTTGTTTGGGGCAAGTAATTTACGCATATGTTCCAGAGGAGCTCACAACAATACGTTGTGTCCCCTTAGCCACTGATGATCAAATGAAATTATAGAAAAATCTGTTTTAATAAGTATAAACCACTTTTCTAGTAAGTTATTTTCTTAGATATTTTCACCTCTAGGCAAATCACCGAAGTTCACTGGGTTTATATCTTAGAACCAAAGTCGCTGTGGAAACACCGACTTGGGTTATTTTCTTTCTGTGGCACAGAGCGTCTCTTATCTCACAAAAGCCCCACCCCCCAATTCCATTGCAGTAGGCCTCAAAGCAGCTCGTGTAAGCCAGGCACCATCACGCTTTTGGCAAGACAGCAGCCTCCAAAGAGGAGGGACCCACACAGGGGGATCACTGAGCTGTTCACCACTGTCAGGGATGACCCTCCCAGACAGCTAAAGGAGGTCAAGTGCCTTGGCCAGAAAACAGAGACTCAAGAGAGCAGGGATCATCTGTGTCTTGCTCACCTGCTGCCAGCTGTGCTAGCTCAGTATATTTTTGGAGTGTAATCTATTTGTTTAGTGAGGAAGAGAAGGTCAACAGGACCACAAGTTGCTGATTTGCTTCAAAATGAGCTTCCCACAGTTCCACGCTGACAGGACTTGTAATAAGGCATAGAAAAACTTAGAGAATTCGCTGATAGTATCGCCCTATGGACCCATCTAAAGACTCCCTCAGAGTCCAAACACATCTCCTCCGTAGAGGAACATCAGCTCTGGACTCTTAGATCTCATTATTTTGTCTTCAACCTAGCTGGTCAAATAAATCATCTAAATGGAATCTTAAAAAGTACTGTCTTGATTTTGGACACTTGTCTTCACAGGAGTTCTAAACAACAGTCCCCCCTGGTAACCAGTGTTAAGTTGGGTTTTTGCATAGTAGCTGTGGAGTTAAGTTTCTAATGGATGACTCTGTATAAATATAAAAGTCTTCTGTTGAATTGCTAATCCATTCGGTAGATGAACCCCAGCACACATAAAGCCTGCTTTCCCAAATGACACATTCGACATTTCTACTGAACAAAGCTAAGAAGCAGAGGCCAAACATGCTACCTGTTCACTCTAGCCTAAGTTTTAAGCCAGCTGACTCTGTAGATATTATTCTCTCCCATCCCTCATTCCCAGACACTATGGCACGTGGGATCCTCTTGGGTGGAGCTGAATCTTGCCTGTAACATTTGCCAGGACCTATGGAATCATCAGCTCTGCTTTAGATATTCCCGCAGGATCACTAAAGATCTCTACTTCCCTGGCCAGAAGTACTTTGATATCAGAGGGCAGGTATAGACCCTGAAACTAAGGCCTAGGCCTTTAGAAGCTCAATGGAACTGCCAAAGGTAGATTTCTAGAAGTGGGCAAAAGAGCCTGTTATGAACTGATTGTATCCCCTACCCAAACAATATATTGAAGCCTGAACCCCCAATGTGGTGGCATTTGGAGATAAGGCCTCTAGGGAGGTAATTAACATTAAATGAGCTCATACAAGTGGGGCCTTTATCCAACAGGGCTGATGTCCCTTATAAAGGAGGAAAAGATACCAGAAATCTCTCTCTCTGCTCGTGCACAGAGGAAGGGGCATGTGAGGACACAGCGAGCAGGTGGTCACCTACACGCCAGGAGGAGGGGCCTCACCAGAAACCGACTGTGCTGGTACCTTGGTCTCACACTTCCGGCCTCCAGAACTGTAAGAAAATAAATTTCTGTCGTTTGAGCCACCCAATCTGTGGTATGTTTTTATGGCAGCCCGAGCAGAATAATACAGAGCATATAGTCTAACAAGTCTAAATGTGTAGGCTTTAGCTTATACTTGAGTATTCAGTTGACTTGGGAGATTAAAAACTTCTAGCTTTGCCTGCATGGACCAAGGCTACCCCAAACAAAAGGGGGCTGGAGATTCATCTGGATCAGAGACCTTATTAAGCTGCTTAATTACCATAATGTTGGATGTTAAATACCCCATCCTATTTGATTTTTTTAAAGATATTGAATCAACTTAGAACAAACAAAACAATTCTTCTATGTGCCCTTCCTAGAAATTAATTTTAAATCATCTGCTGCTTCTTTCCAAAAGACTAATCGAGAGAAGTGGTGTTTCTGCAGAATTGATCGAAGGTCATCATGCCGCACGTCCTGCTCTTGTTACACCGCATTCCACCCTTGGGCTGCAGGGACCCTCGCGTACTTGGACAATATGTTCTTGGCCTCATGCACAATCACATTTGCTGGGTTATGTTTTGGGGTTATGCCTTTGGCTTTCATCAAAGGTTGTTAAGGAAAAAAAAACAGGCTAATGAAATCCATTATTCTCTTTGTTCTAGGAACATGGAAGATATTGCCCGCTACATCCCTCAGCTCTCAACCTAGAAAGCCCTTGTGAAAATTGTCTGACAAAGTCGCCTCGCTAGAAAAGGCTTTGCATCCCTTGGGTAACAGGCAGAAATTTTCCTCAGTTGATAAGAGTACAGTAACTGTCTCTTGGGGCACTTTGCCTAATAGGAACTTAGAGCCTTATTTTAAAGGTCGGAGATTCGGGCTCCAATGGGAGAACATGGCTCACCCGGCACCGATAGAGTCTGTGTTCCCAGATAGGGGAGGAGACCCCAAACCCGTCCTGCTCTGGGCTGGCCAGAATGAGGTCTCAGTCTATGGAGCTTCTGAACTAAATGGCCATTGAATTTTTTTTTTTTTTTTGGATGAAGCTTTCCCTGCCAGCCTGTGTAGTTACTGAACTTGGGGGTTTACGCAGGGTAATCCATCAGGAGTCCTGGCTTGCAGTGATTAAGTTACACTTCCTTTAAAGGTCAAGTTATTGGCCTATTCCCCACAGGATTTTTTTCGTCAAACAGAATAGGGAGAGGGACGCTGACTTCTAGCTACTTACTAAGGTACCATGTCACATGTACTCTGGAAGACAATTCTGGATTTTTCTCCTCCGGCCTCCTCACCTGATCATCGAAAGCTGTTTCTTTTGGCTGCTGATCCTGATGAGCTCATCACTTCATTGAACACAGCTCTCTTTACCAATGACGCCCATGGACACCCCCCTCCCAGATTCGGGAAGGCAAGAGGGATAACTACATGCAAAATGCTGGTCTTGCCACCGTGTACAGGGCCGGAACCCAGACCTGCCTCCTTGAGTGTAGAGGCTGCTGGCCTGGATCCACGCTGCTCAGGAAGGGGCGTGCCGTGGTTGGAATGTGTGAATCCTCCAAAACTCAGGTGCTGGAACCTAATACCCAACGTGATAGTATGAAGAGGTGGGGCTTTGGGGAGTGATTAAGTCATACGTGCTTTGCTCTCATGAATGAAATCAGCGCTCTTGCGATGGAGGTTGGCGGGAGTCCCTAGTCCCTTTTGCTCTTCCATCTCTTTGCCATGTGAGGACACAGCTTGCGTCCTCTCTGGAGGATGCAGCGACAAGTCGCCATCTCGGAAGCAGAGAGTGAGCCTTTACCAGATACCGAATCTGCCAGCACCTCGGTCTTGAACTTCCCAGCCTCCAGAACTGTGGGAGACGCATTTCCGTTGTTGTAAATTAACCAGTCTGTGGCATTTGTTATAGCAGCATGAACAAAGGCTGCTTATGAGACAAGGTGGCTCCACAATGCTACTGCTGTTGACAAGAGGGGTGTGGCTGTTCTCTCTCACCCTTGTTTGTCACCATGCGGAGCTCACTCTTACCAGCAAAACCACTCCTCACCCTCCCTCGTCCAAAACATCTCTCATGTCTTACCCCAGAGTTAACATGCAAATGCCCTTCGCCAGCCCCCAGGACTCACCAGCTAGTAGGATTGCCGCGGCGTGGGCGGGTGGGCTTGGTGGAATGTTGGTATATTTCCCCACACCCAGGTCACTCCACACAGCTATGCTCGGATATCCTAGAAAGGGTCACCTAGGGATGGGTCAGGGTTTCAACAAAACAGAATCCTAGTATGTAAGTATATTTATATATAAATCCCAGTTAATACTTCCTATGGCAAATATATTATGGTATAAATGTACTATGTAATTTATAAGTGATAATTGCACCAACTATGATCCATAGCTTTGATTTTGATTATTTTTAAATTAATATATTGACATACCAAACAAATTCTAAGATAAGAATAAACAAACTATGATCCGTAGCTTTGATTTTGATTATTTTTAAATTAATATATTGACATACCAAACAAATTCTAAGATAAGAATAAACAGTCTTGACTGCAGTGATCCCCCACAAAGGGTATTCTTTCAAAAGTATGCCATGTCTGTACAATGTGATTAATGAGTTTGTATTAAAATCTTATGAATTTATGATGAAATTTATGGATTTCCTGCAGTAAGATCTAACTTTAATATCTTGGAATGAGACATTTCCTTGGCAGCAGTAAATGATAGTTATTGGCAACCAGCCAAGAGATGACTGGCCTGTAAAATCAAACCAACACTATTTTCAAACTGGCCAGCTGTGGAAGCACCGTCATCGTAGATACCCTGTGCCCCTTGTAGCAACGCCTGATTTCACACTTTGCCATACAGTTCCCAGAAAATTAAAGTGTTCTTTAACTTATCCTCAGGACTTGAGGATAAACAAATAAACAATAATTACAAAATACCTTTGATTCAGAGTTCGTCTAAAAGAAGAATGCTGCCCAACTGAAATTAATTCATCCGGAATCATTCTAATGTCTCAAATTATGTGATGTAAAACAATAACTTGGGATGCAATTTTTGGCAACTTTTTTAAATTGCCTGATTAAGTCCCAAATAAGCAACTAGATTTGAAGAGATAACAGGCGGTGGTTAAAAGCAACCTGCACTAATGAACCCCATCACCAGATTAATTTGTCCTCAAAATATACGGGCATGGAATTGGAATTCCCCCAAAGCCAAGTCATCTTGTGCCCAGTATCTAGGACAAATAACCCTTGGTCTCCCTCACACTGGGCTCTCCAGCAGGACAAGCAGGGGGAAAAGTGACCTGAGGACTCAGTGATGACATGTCTGAGTTGCCCTCAGTCTAAGCTTCAATCCAACCGCACTTCTTCCCACGGGAAGCTAGACGAGCATTGCGGCCTGGCAGCTCTCCTAGCCTCACCCAGGTCCTTCCCCGTTTTCTCTTCTAGGTGTCGTCTCTAGTAAATTCCTTGCCTGTTTAATGCTGTCTTAGCATCTGCTTCTTATGTGGTGCCAGAAGTGGTCTGAAAAAAGTGTTACAGGGGTTTGGGACTGGCTCACACTCTGTCCAGTGGCCAAACAGGACCCCATCCTTGGTTGAGGAGGCACAAATCGACTGTCACAGATGTTGGCTCAACTGATAGAGATTTCACCAAAGGCAGCCTGGAAAACACCCTCGGGGAAGGGAATTCTGCAAGTGCAGTGATGCAGGCTTTTGAAAAATACAGGGGAACGAAGCCTGTGCAGACAGTGGCGCCAGCTACTCGGTGGGCAGCTGCACTGAGGCCTGCAGCAGGACAGGGAGCGGCGAGGCTGTCACAGCAGCTAGTGGTAGACGTGAGACGTGGGGCTTCTGTGGCAGCTCACGGGAAGGCCGGGCCTCTGCAGTGGAAGCACAGCACAGCCTGCAACCCTGCACCGTCGGAGTCACGGACCCAGAGACATCGGAACACTCAGCCAAGTATCTCGTTATGCCAAAGTTAAGGCCCTAGTGGGGAGACCCCAGGGCTTTAAAACATGGGATCTAGACATCTGGATGGATGCCGCTGAAGACGTTGACTCTTAAAGACCCTCTGGGTTTGCAGAGGTGTCCCACCTTCCCTTGGAGAGCTGGCACTATCCCTGTGCTTAAAGATGCTGCAGAGGTTTCTTCAGCACAAGACAACAGCTTCCGCCCCCCAACCCCAGAGACATCCCCAGCCTCTCTCCTGGCTTCCAGGCAGATAAACAGAGTTAAAGCCCGGCATAACCCAGCTGGGGATGAGCTGGGCCTGGTAAGGAGGGGAAAAGAGCACACCTGTTACAAGATGCGCTAGCAGCTCCTGTCAGGGGTCAAACACTTGGGTTTGGACTTTGGGACTTCTTCATCAAGGGAGAATGGCAAAAGATAAGCCTGGAAAACCAAGAATTGATTGGTTTGGGGACACTCTCTCAAGACACCAGCAAGGACCCCAGGGATGGAGCAAACTCACTGCTGAGATGTCAATTAGAGTTCTGAAAAAGGCGACAACGCAGCGAAGTGGAAAAGCCTGAGCTGCCGCCAGAGGGTGAAGGAGGGAAGTGGGCGTGCTGGAGCACCCGGCACCACCGCGTCACCCTAGGAACTCCACCGACGCGGCAGACCTGTGAGCCTGCGGAGGTCACCCCTACCCTCACCCGTACGCACGTGCCTCATCAAGGCCTCTAAAGTATTAGCCACTTTTTGTTCATCTGGCCAGATCACCGTGATGTCATTGACATAATGGGCCCCCGTGGTATTGCATAGGCTGTCCCTGTGGTTCTGGTCTCTTCAAGCCAGATTGCAGCTCTGTGGCTGCCACCCAGACCTTGCTGCTGACGCTACTGATCGCACGCCCTTGCCTTATCCGCACGCACCAGCCCTGGCCGCAGCGTTTCAGATCCAATCACCCCCTTGCCATCGGCAGCCCCAGTCCCGTAACGGCAGCTCTGGCCTACGAGGGCAGCCCCCCTGCACTGCTCAGCGGTGCTGACGCCCCCCTACCAGCTCACTCCTCGTTGCTTGGTAGATGGTGTCTCTTCCATGCCCTCCTGCAGAGCAGGTCGGCCAGCCAGAGCACTAAGAAGTGACAGTCTTTTCTCCCACTTCATCAGCTGGTCAGAGGGACCCCGATGCTGCTTTAGGTGTGACCTGCGGGAAGGACACGTGTGCCTCAGTGATGAATGACCTGGAGTCAGGCTGCCTGCATTGCAGCTCGTGCCCTCCAGCCCTGCTCATGCCTGATCCTGGATGTTCACTCCATCAAACAAGGGGCTGCCGCCAGGCCTGCCCAAGCTGACGATTTGCGGGTTCTGATTTAACCCCACTTGCGAAGCTGGTTCTGGCTGCGCAGTCACTCGGTCTGCCACACTCAGATGCTCCATCTGTAGCAAGACCCACTGGCGGGCCAGTGCTGTTTTTCAGCAGCATTACAATTCTCTATGGCAAACGGCTGCGCTCCAGAGCTCTGGCAGTCTGCTGGGCTGTCCCGCTGACGCTCGCGTCACTCCACATGGCATCCTTCTCACCTAAGGAACCTCGACGGCTTCTTTGGGGTAGGGTCCCTTTCCTCCCCAGTCAAGCCTAGCACATCCACAGCTGGGTACGTTGTGACAAATCCGGCTGTGGACCTGGATCCTGGTGTGGGGCGGGGGGTGCGGGCGGGCAGAGGGCCTGCACTGTCGCGAGCAAGGAGACGCTGATCCTCGACAGTGAAGGACACATCAGTTCTGCAAGCTCGTGTGTTCTGGGGGACATGAGGATTTGAAAGTGGCCCTGCTCCGTCCCAACCAGGACCCTGACCTTGGCGTACCACACCTGCCTACCTGAGAATTTAACCTTTGGAGCTCTGCTGCTCTCATGGTTAAGTCCAGGGCTGGGTCTTCTGTTTTCTCTGCACTGTGGCTGAAGGAGACAAGAGCATTTTCATATGCCACCAACAGGGCCTCTGGATTCCACACCTAGATTTTAATTACGATTAAACACTTTCAACTTTTTGTTAATTTTCCAAAGCATCAATTGTGCTTAGTAAAAGCCACCTAATTCCGCTGTGCTTGTGGCTAGTACTTCCCCATGGTTCTCAAACACCTGCTAGTTCATTTCCTGCCAGTTCTCCGTCTGTGAACATTTTAACACTTAAAATTTTAATAATTTTAACAATTTAGCCTTGTGCCGGGAGTTATCTGTACTCTGCCAACCATCAGTGACGGGGTCTGTACCAGTTCCCTGGGGCTTCCACAGCAGATCATCACAGACTGGGTGGCTTATGACAGAAATTATAGAGGTCTGAAACCGATGTGTCCATAGGGCCATGCTCCCTCTAAAGACTCTAGGGAAAAAATCCTTCCTAGCTTCTTCCTGGGAGCTCCCGACATTCCTTGGCGTGTGGCAGCATCACTCCAATCTCTGCCTCCATCTTCACAGCTCGGCCTCTCCCTGTAAGGACACACTCATTGGATGTAGGGTCCACGCTTATCTGTTATGATCTCATCTCTATCCTTAACTAATTACCTCTGCAAACACCCTATTTCCAAACACGATCACATCCTGAGGTTCCGGGTGAATATAAATTTTGTGGGGGCAATATTCAGCTCCCCACAGGGTGCCCTTGCCAGCCAGCTATCGACAAGCCAGCTTCAGAATCCCATCTTAACGTTGACTTACTTGGCTCATTCCTGGCACTAACAGTTGCAGGTTAGATCCCCGAGAAGCTCTCTCTGAATCAGATAATAGCATGCAGGAAGTTGACTAAATGTTGCTCTTAGGATGAGCATATGTGGAAGGGATGGACAGAAGGTAGGATTTGGCAGAAGAGAAGTAGGACTGTCATGCAGGTTCAACAAGACCTCAGGGACCACACAGGAACCTCTGAAGCTGAGATGACCCCTGACTGTGCTGCTGAGCTGGGTCAAGGGGACAGAGGCTTCAATGTGGTAGGATAATCGGTCATCGAATGTGGGCTGTCCTGTCCAGGAAAGAGGCTGTGCTCTTGGGCAGGGCTCCTCTCTTTAGGCAAGACCTGAGGACCGAGAGCCAAGTACTGTTAGCAATGGAAAAAAAGTACTTCACTCCCGAAGAAGTATCTGGGTGGCTCAGGACATTGTCTATCATACCCGTCATTGATCAAGACTGAAAGTTAACTTGTTTTTATAACACTGAAATATTTTAGACAGGCTACTGTTTTCATTCCCGGAAAGTTAAGTCAGAGGAAAAAATAAAGCACAACAACGCTTGAAAAGAAAGGAACCATAGCTGGATGAGATGACCGACGGGAAGTTGTAAGATGTACGCTTTAGAAGGTGGAGGAGACACAGACCCGAAGGGGCAGCTCTTCCACCAGAAAACTGGAGGGTGCAGGTTACACTCTGGCCTCTCTGTGGGTGATGAACTCAGGGGAAGGAGGTGGGAGATGCTTGCTCCTCTCCCTCTCTGCAGGAGAGTGTGTGTTCTCGTCTGTTCGCTTCTCCGTGCATAAGCTTTTCAGGGGCTGGGCCTTGTCGGGGACACCGGGCAATGTCCAGCTCTGCCTTTGCCAAGTATGTAGATTTGGGATGCAGTATTTGCAAGTCTATTTGACCAAAAATCTAAATAACATTTTTTCCAACCTCTTTATCAGCTAAAAACAAAAAGGAAGGCTTTTGATTTCCCCTTCACCATCTACTACCTACCTCTGTGTCCCAATTTGTCATGAATTCAGGTGAAGAAGAGTATTATTCACAGGGCCATCCTTTAAATTCCTATATGGTTATCAGTATTAGTGAATTTAAACACTTTCAGTATAGCAACATTTTGATGTGGGGGAAGTAAAAATGAACAGGAAGTGACATCTTAGTCCAACAATAACAATGTTGTATCCATTCAGAGTTCAAGCACAAATAATAGAGTCTACTCCTATTCATGACAGCAAGAAAGGACTTCGAGGGGTATCAAATGGTTTGTAGAGCTGATGGAAGAAACAGACTCCAGTGTAAGCCTCCAGCTATGACCCTTCCCCCGCACCACACTGTAGAATCAACTGGCCAAGGAAGCTGCTCACAGTCAGAAATCTGCTTATGATCAGAAAGCTGTAAACCAGATGTTGCCTGCTGATTTGTGAAGTGGTCATACAACCGGCTACAGAGCCAAGCTGTTTCTGTCATAATCAATACAAGGAAAATTGGTTTTCATGGGTAATGAGAATATACCCTAACACGTCCAGCTTGCTGGCAAGAGGAAACTTAACAAGAGCTTATAAATTTGATTACGTCAAAATAGATTTCTGAAGGGCTAATTTCCCCATATAAGGAGCTGCTATGACATTACTTTCTTTAATCTCTCAAGACCTTTCTGCTACCCACTGCCACATTTGAATTTTGTTGACAGAGGAAAGCTCACTACAGGTAAAAAATTTTAAGCAGGTTAGGAATTTAGAATTTGATAATTATTAATACTAAATTGAGTGCCATTTTCAGTGCAGTTAGCGACTAAATGCATCAGTCCATAATTTCTATTTTCTTTGTGTTTTTCCCAGTCTTTTGTTTCTTATGAGCTTGTTCTGTTTGTATGTATACCTATGCAGTTGACCCTTGAGCAGTGCAGCGGGAGGGGCACTGACGCCCCGCGCAGTCGAAAATTCTCTTATGACTTTTGACTCCCCCAAAACTTAACCACAAATCAACTACTGTTAACTGGAAGCTCTACCAATAACATAAATAGCTAACACATCTTGTATGTTGTGTGTATTATATACTGTATTCTTACAATCAAGTAAGCTGGAGAAAAGAAAGAAAATAAAGAAGAGAGAATGTATTTGTTATTCATTCTGTGGAAGTGGATCATCATGAAGGACTTCATCCTTGTCATCTTCACGTGGAGTCAGCTGAGGAAGAGGAGGGGTTGGTCTCGCTGTCTCAGGCATGGCGGAGGCGGAAGAAAATCCGTGCATTGAAACAACGGGGCGAAGATGGGCGACTAGAGCCATAGGTGCCAGAGAGTCCCGAACAGAGGAAGAGGTTTCAGGTGAGAAGGCGCAGCTCGGGTGAAGCACCGAGGACAGGAGTCAGAGCCTGCACCTACAGAGCTCTCAGGGCAAGAAGCGACAGAGAGAAACGAGGAGGAGCACAATTTTGCCAAAGACTGACCCCCGAGGGCTTCCGTCTGCCAGCTCCGGACCTGTGAGAGAACACTCCCGCCCTGCTGAGTCAGGCGCCGCCGCCGCCGGCGCGCTAGGTGCTTCCTGGGAACAGGGCGCCGGCTGCCCGCGTGCGCAGGGTCGCCGCGCTCACGGCGGACCTGAGCCGAGACGGCGGGTGCCACGTTGCCTCACGCACGTGCCGGGGGCCTCTACCGCCCAGAAGTCACAGCCCCTCAGTCTCCTGTCACCGGATCCCGCGCGTGCATTCCTCAGCACCCGCGTGGACCGTGACAACCACAAAAGAGCGGGGGACACAGGGGAGCAGCGGTGCTCCCAGAGCTCGACCCGCGGGACTGGGAAGCGCCGTGAACACCTTTTCGGACAGGGAAGGGGAAGGCGCACGCTCCTACACCAGAGGGACCCGGCTCGCGATCCGGTGGGGACACCGCCATCCGGGCCTTCTCCTCCTCGCCTGCCCTGCCCGCTGCCACAGAGGCGGGGTGGCTGGAGGCTGCGTCCGTCCGCTCGGGACCGGCGCGGGCTCCACAGGGGACACCTGCAAGCACCGCCCTGCTGCTCACAGCGCCTGTCACCCGGGCTGGGAGGGTTCTGAGAGCAAGCCAGGGCTTGGGGAGCGGCTGCCCCAGCTCTGACAGAATGATGTCGCACCCCGGCTTCCACGGAGCTTCGGGCTTACTCCCTTCCTGCTGAAAAGGAGTGAAGGGCACTTCTGTGTGCCTCAAGGACAAAAGCTTCTGCCTCCTCCCAGGGACAGGGGGGCCGGCAGTCCCCTCCCTGAGCTGCCAGCTGCCTGTCTCTTCTGCAAGGGGCCTACCCTCCCCCGGAGGCGAGTCTCTGACTCCCACGACCCCCGCTGGCGGGGTGCAGCCGCGGCTCACACTGAGTCCAGTGAGCTGCCTCCAGCAGCTCTGCTATAGCCCAGGTAGGGTGGGAGCCGGGAATCTGGGTGCTTTTGTGTCCCCAAAGGAGAGAGACCACTGTCATTGCTGAGAGGGAAAGGTGTGAGCTGCTTGTGTGTCCCACAGCTGCCCACCTCTCCTATCTTGTCATGAGGGGCCCACCAAAAAAGCATGGAAAACCATGCTTTCTTTGCAGGGAATAATGGAGGAAAACCATGCTTATTTGCAGGAAATAATGGAGGAAATTTTCCTGGCCTTGCTAGAGATTTAGACATCCAGATACAAGGTCATCAAACTCCTGGAACATTCACTGCAAACAGGGCGTCTCCAAGGCACATAGTCATCAGACTAGCCAAAGTCAAAGTGAAGCAGAAAATCCTACAAACTGCAAGAAAATGTCAGGAAATTGGTTGCGGAGAGTCTGAGGAATAACGAGCACCAGAGAAGGGGTTTACAAGTATGAAAAGGGGGAAGGCTGGAGAGAACCCAGACTGTGGGACTGAAGGCCAAGGCAACTCTGTGAAGTCACGGTTTCATGCTATAAAGAAACAGATACTTCTTCATACCTATTTCTTATAGCATGTGTATGTACACGTTTCCTAGCTCTGTTTCTTGCAAGAACCTAGGAACGAGACGTCCCAGTAGCAACAAATATGTTAAATGCCCAGATACTGGTTTCTAAATAACTTCCCTCACTAAAAAGAAGGGTCAGGAAACTATGGCTTGTGGGCCAAATCCAGCCCAGCTCCCGATGTTGTGTTTCACTGGAACACGGCCATGCCCATTCACTTACCTATGATTGCATTTGCACTGTAACAGCAGAAATTAGTCAAGGCAGGGCTGCTGGCCCACAGAGTGTGAAATATTTACTATCAGGCCCTTTCCAGAAAAAGGAAAGTTTTGCTGATCTGACTGAAAGAAACCAAGACTCCTTGGAGAAATGGCTGATTCCTGGGCTAGGTCACGGAAAGTACAAGATGAGCCTGAGACATCTTATGCCAGGAAGAAAATGCTCAAAGGACGTAGGATCCAGCTTCAAGGGGGTTCCACTGGCCAAATCTGGGACAATTTGAGCATCAAAATAAATGACCATAATGGATTATCCATTGAATAAAATTGTATGAGTACACATGATATAAACATATAAGGAAATGCTTTTCCTTACAAGTGAATGCCAACTAATAAATGTAGAAAAGACGATGAGAAAGACCACTGTAGTGATGACTGGTTCAAGTGGGAGTCGTCCATGGATGCTAAGGCTGGCGAGCGGAAGTTTGAGCTTAGGCCAATATCCCAGTTCTCAGATCTTCCCACAAAACATCTCTCAGTGACAAAGCGGAAAATGGCAGCTTTCTCCACCTGCAACGTCACCAGTCACCAGCCTGAGCTGGTGGTCAAGGTTAACATCAGCAGTGGCGACTGGGTAGACACCATGTGCCCCCTGCTGAGGGCCATTGGAAGGAAACAGCACCACCTCCGGATGGCAGGACTCCGGCAGGGCTGATGTCCTGGCGTGGACAGTTGCACCATGGCTTTGCAAGCAAGAGAGTATTTGTTTTCCAGAAATCCACCCTGGGGTGTTCAGGGGTGAAGGGGCATCATGTTAGCAACTTGATTCCAAGTAGTTCAGAGAACGACTGGCGATGGATACTATCAGAGATGATGAGCAGATACATTATTAATAATTGGGAGATCTGGGTGAAGGGACATGGTTGTTCTTTATTCTTGTAACTCTTCTATAAGTTTGAAATTTCAAATTAAGCTTTAAAAACTGAGATAGCTTTTCAAAAAACATGTTTCTAAAATGGTTTGATTGTTGCCATTTTGGCAAGGGTGTGAAAAAGAAGTATTCACGAATTTCTGAGTGGGAAGATACATAGACATTGTTTCCTATGAAGGGCTGACAATATCTACCAAATTTTAAAATGCGCGTATCATTTGTCCCAGTGGTTCCACTTCCATGAACTGATACTACAGATATGTATGTCTATATATAAACACATATACATGAGTATAACTTCCAAGTTACATGAAATAAAAATAATCAATATGCAGAATTGTGTGAAATATACAATTTATATAAAAAAGAACCACGTATATTTACTATAAATGCTTGTAATATCTGAAAGAGTAGAAAACAGTAGACAGGTGAAAAGGTGGACGAGAGACTCTGTCCATCATTTTAAGAGTAAAAAGGGTATGGGTGTAGGAGAGGCAGAGAATTGAAGCTATTTTCGCAATGAATCTTAGATTTCACCTCTTGATGGATGGGAGGGACTACAATTTCCCCATCCCTTGAATCTGGGCTTTGGCAAGTTGAATGTAGAACTGACAAGGTGGCCAGTTCTGAGCCTAGATATTAGACACCTCTGACTGCCATGAGACCTGTGTCCAGAGAATCCGGCTGGAGAGTGAGATAGAGCAAAGCCAGTGATCTCAGCTGAGACCAACTTAAATTAGCCAACAGCCAGCCACCCGCCAGAGCCCAGCTAAGATCGTAACCACCAGGCAGACCCATGATCTTTGAGCATAACAAATGATTGTTTTGAGCCACGAGGTTTTGGAGTGTTTTCGATGTAGTGTTAGTGTAGCAATAGAACCCCTTCTTATTGGTTCCCACTAGGGTCTGGGTGTGCTGGAACCTGCTTCCTGCTATAAACCTGGGAGACCAAAAGTATTCTCAACGTTCCCTTGTCCTCTTGGGGGCATGGGCACATGACCTAGGATCGGTGAATCAAATACTTGCATATGGGACTTTGAGTGCTGCTGCTACTAATGAAAGTGTCAATTCTCCAGTGCCCCATTTCTCGGCGTGACTTGCTCCAGATTCACTGATGGCAGCGTCGCCAGCTGCATGAGGTCCTAGCGCCGAGGCCTTCAGTCAATCCTTGTGTTGTCAGCTATGCTCCTACTTACATTTTCTGAGCCTGATTCCCCTGCTCCTCATAATTCCACGAGCTGCCCGACATCCTCGCGTTTATTATTAATAGCCAGTGGGCCTTTTTTTGAAGTTGAATTTCACTCACTTAGAAACCCTTTGAAATTGATTAGCCAGGGATCTGCTGGTATGGACAGCCTAAACTGCCACACTGGTGGAGAAATTACAGGGAAAGAGAGGGATAATTTTAGAAGTGGGCACAGCATAAATATGCCTCTACGCTATTTGCCTTTGAAGCACAAGCAGATTAACTCACCATATCTTAATTACTATGATATTAGTATAATCAAATTAGAGATCATTTAGTGTGTGCCTTTACATCGCACGTGAATTGTATGAAAACTCTAGTTGTACCGTCTTTTACAACAGGAGTAACCTTTTACGTTAGGATTCAAGCTTTGAATTCTGCTCTTAACCCATTCTTCTTAGACTTGTGGTTTGTAAAGTCTGACTGCTTTCACACTACCTGTAAAGAAATTCAGAACAACAACTATTAACAGTGCGCCTAAATGCCTTCTATTGCCCCTGAAAGAGTGACTTAAATTTGGATCTCAACTCAGGGTATCTTGAATCAGACAAGAAATTGGATAACTACCAACTCTCCCATCTCTTGGCTGCCAGTTTTCTCCCAATTAGTTTGAGGCTCAACAGAACTAGGACCCTGGATAAGTTTCAGCTGGCATCTGTTCAATCTTTATATTTCTCAAATCTATCATATCTCATTCCATAGCTTAGGCCCTCATCTCTCCTCCAGGCTATTACAGTAACTCGAGACACGATTGGAGGCCGAGAGACCAAGTTTATAACGGGGAAACGGCCTTCTGTGATGTGGTCCTGCTTACCTCCCACTGCAACTTCTATCGGTCCCGGGACAGAAAAAAGACATTTGCCTGACCACACCAATTATTTTTGGAACACTGAGCACTTACATATGCTGTTCCCTGTGATTCGAATGTCCTCCCCACAAGAGAAATGTCTGTTCATCCTTTCAGTCTCAACTCAACCATCAGTATGTGAATCTCCAAGTGGGGTTGACCGTTCACCTTCCCTTACAGCCCTGCTGTCTACATAGCCCTGTTATAGGGCACTGATTTATTTCTTCCATTGTTCAGAGTTCCTTCTATCCCTATGTCATAGGCTATTATACTAGAGTACTCAAGTTATATCTATGGACTACCTTGGAGGAAGAGCAAAAAAAAAAAAAAAATGTTATATTTTGCCAAGAAAAATGTCCCTGATATTTAAGAACCAAATTTATAAAGAGAGTGACAGAATGAAAATGCATGGCAATTACTGACTAGGCTTTCAAACATTATTCAAGAAATCTATCAATCACACTAAGGAGGAATCCTTATTAACTACATAAGCCAAACAGCAGCTGACAGGGTATTATGGAAGTTTTATGATCCCTGGCAACAGTTATGGTTTGCATATGGTCTTACATTTTTTGCCCTTTGGATCTCAGTTCCTTGAATTAAAAGGACGGTATTGCACTGCTAGGAATTGCCTGTGGGAATACTTATAAAACTGCATAAAGATATATGTATGAGCCTGTTCACTGGAACAGTTACAAGAGCTAAAAACTGGGCACAACCAAAATTTATTACATGGGAAAGGTTAAAAAAACTATGTGAAGTCAATACCATCCAGTGTTACGCAACATTTAAAAGATGCTGAACTATGTATAACGATGTGGAAGTCTGTCCATGACCTATTCTCTGGAAAAACAGGTTGAATGTGTGTATGATCAATTACGATCCTATTGAACATAAAGACACATGTATCTATACGTAAACGTATACATATTTGTGCAAAAATGGTTAGGGGAACAATCACCAAAACAAAAACTTATAAAATAAGTAGAGTGGGGTGGGGGAGAGGGAGATGCTATAAGAGAAAAACAATTCCAACCGATGCTTTGACTTCAAGATACATTCTCAGCATGATAGAAATAAGTGATATCAGCAGTTCGAGCTTTTTGGTCTTGGGACCCCTTTATGCTATTAAAATTAAGACCCCAACTAGATTTTGTTTGTGTGGTTTATATCTGTTGATATACAAATTAAAAACTAAAGCTGAGATATTTAAGACAGATTCAA
>NW_012149097.1:455539-475713 GCF_000956105.1 Propithecus coquereli
GCACCACCTGGCAAGTGTGCCCACACCCCAGACAGCATGCAGAAAAAGCAATTGACAAAATTCAGCACCCTTTTATGATAAGAACGCTTAACAAAATTGACAAAGACAGGACTTACCTCAAAATGATAAAAGTCATATTTGACAAGCCCACAGCCAACATCATACTGAACAGGAAAAAATTGAGAACATTCCAGCTAAGAACTGATACCAGAAAATGTTTCCCTCTATCACCATGTCTATTCAACATAGCACTGGAAGTCCTAGCCAGAGCAATCAGACAAGAGAAGGACATCAAGGGCATCCAAATGGGGGCAGAAGAGGTCAAACTATTGCTCTTTTCTGATGATATGATCTTATATCTAGAAAACCCCAAAGATTCTGCCAAGAGACTACTGGGATTGACAAATAAGTTCAGCAAAGTCTCATGCTCAGTCCAAGTTTGAAAGCCTCAGGACCAGGGAAGCTGATGGTGTGACTCTAGTCTGAGGCCAGAGGCCCAAGAAGCTGGGGGCCACTGATGTAAGTCCTGGAGTCCAAAGGCTGGAGAGCCTGGAGTTGAGATGTCCAAGGGCAGGAGAAGTGGGTCTCAGCTCCAGGAGAGAATGAATTTGCCTTTCCTCTGCCTTCCTACTCTACCTGGGTCCCCCGCCAATTGGAGGGTGCCTGCCCACATTGAGGGCAGATCCTCCTCATTCGGTCCAATCTCCTCTAGAAACACCCTCACAAACATACCCAGAAATGATGCTTTACCAGCTCTCTAACTATTCCTTAATCCAGTCAAGTTGATACCTGAAGTTAATCATCACGAGTCCATCCCTTGTCAATTTGGCACCCACATACATCTCATAAACCATAATTTCGAAATAATGACAAGGTCTTAGTTCTACCTAGCATGATACAATTACCCTGTACACAACCATAAACACCCTAATCCCCTTCCCTAGAAGAGGAGGTAAAGTCCTTGGGTGATATTTACTCTTATGCAGATATCCTATAACTTAAATATTATGATGTAAAATTAATAACACTGAAATAATGACAAGGTCTTAGTTCTACCTAGCATGATACAATTACCCTGTACACAACCATAAACACCCTAATCCCCTTCCCTAGAAGAGGAGGCAAAGTCCTTGGGTGATATTTACTCTTATCCAGATATCCTATAACTTAAATATTATGATGTAAAATTAATAACACTTAAATACTAATATAAAATTAATAAATCTTATGTCACATGATAAAGTAAGAATAAAAATAGAGATATTTGCTTAATACATATGTATACACACAAACATTAACAAGATAGGAAAGGAATACTCGTGACATTTACAGTCTTAATTTCTATAACTGGTCATAGCTGATATTTATAACAATCATTTTAGTACCTATTCTGTATTCCCTTTGCCTTCAGCAAGCACCTCAGCTGATCATGGTTCTTTACCTTTTGGGGTGACCCAAACCTTCATTCCGGAAGCATCTGGGTCATTTGTAGTCCTGTCTGGATTGGATTGGTGTAACTTCCCATTGGCCTAAATCACATGGCACAGTGATACTAAGAAATTCTCCAAGTGATCTTTATTTCAGACATTTTCTTTCCTTACCTCCATTGTAGAGTAGTAATCTAATTTCCCCTTGGTAGTCCACATCAATGACCCCAGTCAACACTGTTACTCCCTTCTTAGCCTGCTGACTCAGGCATGAGGAACCCAAAGTGACATTCTTAACTTCCAGTTCAATGGAATCATTGTTATATTTCCTGGTGGAAGCATTCTCTGAAACTAAGGCCTCCAGGCCAGCAGAGCATAAAGTCATGGAGAAAAAAGCAAGTTTTGCTAGTGGGTCACTAGGGGTAATGGTGAGTGATACCACTTCTGTTTATACCCTTGATTCCTATACCTGTGAATCCTGGCTACAGGAGAAACAGTACCATATATTGGATGCTAACTCAGAACATACACAGCCTCCTGGAGAATCTTGCCCCAGCCCTGCAAGGTATCATCACCTAACTGGTATTGTAACTTATTTCAAAAAGCCATTTAACCATTCTATCAAGCCAAATTCTTCAGGATGAGGAGGAACATGGTAAAACCAATGAATAACATGAACATGAGCTCATTGCTATATCACTTTGGCTGAGAAATGAGTTACTTCGTCAGACACAATGCTGTGTGGAATACCATGACAACGCATAAGGCATTCTATAAGTCCATGGATGGCAGTAGCTTGGCAGAAGCATTACGTACAGGGAAGGCAAATCCATATCAGAGTATCTATTCCAGTAAGGACAAAACACTGTCCCTTCCATGACAGAAGTGGTCCAATGCAAACCTGCCACTAGGTAGCTGGCTCACTACCCTGAGAATGGTGCCACATTGGTGGGGGCTGGCTCAGTGTTGGTCTTTGCTGCTGGCAGAGTGGGCACTCAGTGGTTGCCATAGCCAGGTCAGCCTTCGTGAGTGAAAGTCCATGCATAACTTCCATCCCTGCCACCATGGCCACTTTGTTCACAAGTCCATCAGGCAATGACAAGAGTGGCTGGGGAAAAGAGGCTGACTGGTATCCACAGAACAGGTCATCCCACCCACTTTAATATAAATTCCTCATCTGCTGAGGTCACCCTTTGGTGACATTCACATGGGACAAATATCTTTAAATCCTTTGCCCAGAAAGGTCTATCCATATACCTGTTGAAGCTTGTCACTAGTTTTCCAATCATGTTCCTTCCAAGTCCCTGACCATCCAAGCAAACGATTGGCTACAGCTGATGAATTGGTATACAGTCATATGCCACTTAATGATGGGGATATGTTCTGAGAAAGGCCATTTCATCGTTGTGCAAACAATTTGCTTACATAAATCTAGATGGTATGGCCTACTCCACACCTAGGCTATGTGTTATAACCTATTGCTCCTAGGCTAAAAACCTGTATAACGTGTTTCTGTATTGAATACTGTAGGCAATTGTAACACAATGGTAAGGATTAATGTTTATACTTAAACATATCTACACATAGAAGAGGTACAGTAAAAGTACAATATGAAAGAAAATAGTATATTCATATAAGCTGCTTATCATGAATGAAGCTTGCAGGACTGGAGTTTTCTCTGGGTGAGTGAGTGGTGAGTGAATGTGAAGGCCCAGGACATTCCTGCACACTACTGTAGACTTTAGAAACACTGTACATTTAGGCCACACTAAATTTATAAAAGTCTTTTCATTAACCTTAGCTTGCAACTTTATTTTATAAGTTTTAATTTATCTCTGACACTTGTAGTAACACTTAGCTTATACAGCCACACAAAAATATTTTCTATATCCTTATTCTATAAGCTTTTTCTACTTAAATTTTTTACTTTTTAAACTTTGTTAAAAACTAGGACTCAAAACACATTAGCCGAGGTCTACACAGGGCAGGATCATCAATATCACTGTCTCCACCTCCACATCTTGACCTCCTGGAAGGTCTTCAGGGGCAATAACATGCATGGACCTGTCACCCCCTATACCAATGCCTTCCTCTAGAATATCTCCTGAAGTACCTGCATGAGGCTGTTTTACAGTTGGCTTTTTATCATAAGAAGTACGCTATAAAATAACTACAGAAAGTATAGCATAGTCAATACATAAACTAGTAACAATCATTTGTTATCATTATCAAGTATTACATACCGTACACAATTGTATATGCTATAATTTTATATGACTGGCAGTGCAGTAGGTTTACTTGCACCAGCATCACCACAAACATGCAAGGAATACATTGTGCTACACAGTTAGGATGGCTATGTCATCAGTAGGTGACAGGAATTTTCAGCTCCATTATATTCTTATGGGACCACCTTGTATATGTGGTCTGTTGACTGAAACATTACACAGTGCATGACTATAATCACATCTTGCTATTTCTTTTTCTAAGCAAAGTTCTGCCCATTGAGAAGGTTCTCCTTCACCACTGTCCTTCAGGGATGTCCCAGAAAGCAGCTGTGGTGCTGCAGCTACCTTTTGGGTGGTGCCTACAGATGACGCAGAACCACCTGTACACCAGGCCCGAGTCTTCTCTTCCTCCATCAGCTGATCACAGAGCACTCCCCATCAGGCCTTAAGTACAGGCTGGGCGAGAGACGGCTGCATAATAAGAGTAGGAACCATGGGCATCTGGGCCCATGTAACTTTCTCGTGCCTTCGGAGCCACTGAGGCCAATCACACATACACCACTTTCCTTTGATGATGGAGCATTGCTGTGCACACCCAACTTTATGGCTTGGTGGGTCAGTTCACGATGGGCAGCTCAGGTTACATGGTAACTTGGTGGCCTGTGGTCAAGCATTCAGTCTCCACTGAGGCCCAGTAGCAGACCGAGAGCTGCCTCTCAAAAGGAGAGTAGTTATCTGTGGATGATGGCAGGGCCTCTGCTGTGATTCACTTATAGGGACCTGCAAAAGGCTCCAAACAGCATCCCTATCTCATCGACACCTCAAGTACCATTGGATCTGCTGGATCATGTGGCCCAAGTGGCACAGCAGCTTGTACAACTGTCTGGACCTGTTATAGAGCCTTTTCCTGTTCTGGGCCCTTCTCAAAACTAGTTTTTGGGTCACTTGGTGGATGAGCAAGAGTAATTTACCAAATGAGGAATATGTTGCCACCAAAATCTAAATAGGCTATATGGTATAGTTGATTACTCCTAGGCTACAAACCTGTACAACATTAAATACTGTAGGCAATTATAACACAATGGTAAGTATTTGTGTACCTAAACATATCAAAACATAAAAGGTACAGTAAAAATGCAGTGTGAGATCACTGTCACATACACAGTCCATTGACAGAAAAATAGTCATGTGGCACGTGGCTACATACGTATGTCTATAAGAGGGGATTTATGAAGTGTTGTTGATCCATTGTGGAGGCTGAAAAGTCCCACAACAGGCTGACTACAAGCTAGAAACCCTGGGATGCTATTAGTACTGCCTCAGAACCAGGGAAGCCAATGGTCTAATTGGCCAAAGTCCTCAGAACCTAGGGGGTGGCAGGTATAAGTCCCAGAATCCAAAGGCCAGAGAGGCTGGAGTTCTTATGTCCAAGAGCAGGAGCAGAGGGTCTCCCAGCTCCAAGAGAGAGGGAGACGGGAATTGGGGAGGGGAGAGAGGATCACCTTTCTACTACCTTTTTGTTCTATCTAGGCCTCCAGTCTATTGGATGGTACTTAGCCACATTGAGGGTGAATCTTCCCCACTCAGTCCACCAACTCACATCCCAACCTCCTCTGGAAACGCCTTCAGACACATCCAGAAATAATGTTTTATCAGCTTTCCAGGTCAAGTTGACACCTAAAATTAATCTATAACTCCTTATTGAGGGCTGTGATGGTTAAGTATGACAATGAGGAAAGGACAGTCTCTTCAATAAATGGCAGTGGGAAAACATGATATCCACATGAAGAATTAAATTGGACTGTTATCTCATACCATATACAAAATCAAAGTCAAAAGGGATTAAAGACTTAAATATAAGACCTGAAATTGTAAAATTGCTAGAAGAAAATACAGGGGAAAAGCTCCATGACATTGGTCTAGGCAATAATTTTTTGGATGTGGCCCCAAAAACACAGACAAGAAAAATGGACAAATGAGATGACATCAAACTGAAAAGCTTCTGCACAGCAAAGAAAAAAATCAGTGATGAGAACCTACATGTGGCAAAAAATATTGGCAAACCATACATTGGATAAGGGGTTAATATCCAAAATATGTCATGAACTCAAACAACTCAGTAACAAGAAAATAACCAGATTAAACATAGGAAAAGGGCCTGAAAAGACATTTTTTCAAGAAACAACAAATAGCCCCGTAGGAAAGAGAGGAGCAACACTCTGGCCTAAGTAAACCCACCAGAGTTCCTCTGTAGTGTCAAGCTGAAGCCACCTTAGGCAGGACTTTCCCCCAAAATTGAAGCTTCACTTGCCACTTTTTCACCTTTCTCTACTCAATCATTAGTTTCTCTTGGGGGTATTTTCTTATAAACCACTTACACATAAATCCTCATCTCAGATACTGCTTCTCTGGAATTTGGCTTAAGATACATCTTCTGCCCCTCCAGTGCCAGACTTCCACTTTGGACAATTAGACCAGCTTCTTGCCCTGGAGGACTTAGCCAAAACACAGCCCTCCACACCTCAGCCAAGCAGATCCTTTCAGTAGGATGGCCAGGTTTAACAAAAAAGACTTGACCCAGTTAATCCGGGTTTGAGAACAAATAGTTTTTTCCAGTATAAATATTTAGTCCATGTACTTATGCTAAAGAGTTTTTCATTGTTAACCTAAAGTTCAAATTTAATGGGCATCCTGTATTTTATCTGGCAACCTTACCTTTCAATGGCACTAGCTCTATTGTTTTAATCCCCACACTTTATCCCTCTCTCATGACACTTCATTGACTACTGGCAAAGAGTCTGGCCCAGTACCGAACCTATCTGTGCCTCAAGGGACACAGAGGCACAAAGCGGGGCAGCACGTCAGCATTCAGACACTTCCCAGAGGGGTGCTGATTAAGTAAGAACATCTACTTTATTGGGTTGTCGCGAAGAGTAGATGAGTTTTTACACATGGTACACAGTATACACTTAAAGTGTTTAGCCATTTCTTATTTTTATAGTGTGTTTTATGTCATCTATTTACATGTCCCCTCTACTAGACAGAATTCCCTGACCTGCGCCCCTTAATTTAGCTTAATGACCTAGTGCACGGAAATGAGGCCTGTTACAATTATGGACGCTGATGGAGAGGACACATAGTCCTAAACACCAGCCACAGAGGCCTCCAGTGAGTGAACCCTATCCTCCCAGTTGAATTCCCTGCCTTAGAAGCTGCTAGACAAGTTGATTCTGAAAACCAGGATGTCTGAGCAGCTGGTTGTCATTCGTCATTGTTCTACACCCTCCTGAGATTGTCCTTTTACCATCTTAATGTAGTTCTTAAACCCCTGCATCGTAATTATTGCCAGGATCTCAGGAATTTTGCTGCAGCAAGGTATTGGTCAAAGTGGATAACATTAAGATCTTGTGAGTTTCTTGGGCCCTCTGAGCAGCAGAGACTGAGATGGAGTTTGAAGCGAGGTTTCTCGCGCGTAATGCCTGCGAACAGCAAGGGTGGGCACAAGGCTGGGCAGGTCCCTTCATTTCCCACTGCTGTTGTAACAAATTACTACCAACTTAATGGCTTGAAACACCAATTTATCATCTTACACAGTTATGGAAGCCAGAAGTCAAAAATGCGTTTCACTGGACTCAAATCAAGGTCTTGGCAGGCTATATTCCTTCTGGAAGTTCTAGGGGAAAATCAGTTTCCTCCTTTTTTCCAGTACCTAGAGGCTGCTTCCCACATTCCTTGGTGTGTGACCTCGTACCACGGACCTCTGCTGCTTCTTGTTCTGATCAATTTTCCTCCCTTTGCCTCTGCCTCACAAGGACCCCTGTGATGACACAGGCCCACTCAGATAATCCAGGATAATTTCTTCACCTTAATTACATTTGCAAGTCGCTTTTGCCGTGTAAGGTAACGTAGCATTCACAGGTTCAGGGGATCAGGATATAGACATGGGGTGGGGCATTATTCCAGCAAGGAGAGTTTTCAGGTGGCTATGCAGGTCTGAAGGCAGGAGCAGGGCAGGGCAGGGAGAGCCTTCGGTTGGGAGACAGATCTGATGAAGTCTCGGGCCAATGAAAGATTGCTGTCGGCAGAGTCATGCATTTGGGCAGAAGTAGGCTCCAGTTCTGCCTGCCATGCTTAGCCATTGGCTGGAAGCTGCCCATGAAGACCATGACCTTGGCTTGAAAGCTGAAGTGGATCCGGAAGGACTGACAGCTGGAGGCTGTCTGCTGTCTGTACTTCTCAATGCTGAGCGGAAAGTTTTTCTTAAAGGGAGATCCACGTAGCATAGTCTATGGCCACGTCTTTCTTTACTGACTGCATAAACTGAAGGGCAGACAGGGGTACGAGAGAAAATCTGGAAGGACAATTCTAGACTAGATTCGTCACCTCTTGTCTGGGGCATGTTATTTAGTATCAGTATCCAAAGGGAGCTGTCGCCCTCCTAATAATCTACAGAAACAGGGACACAGAGGAGCAAGGCTGTAAGTTTGTTCATTGCGTGATTTCTAATTGCAAGGAAGCTGGACAAGCCTCGATGTCTATCAATGATTAAAGATTAAAGATTAAATCGTGGTTCATTCACACTGTGGAATGCGGTGCACACGCTCAATTGCAGATAGGAAATCACGTTAAAAGCGCAAGTCGTGATAAAATTTTTGCCAAATAATTCTATATGAACATTTGTATTTGCTCATACTCTGAAGCATTTTTTAGGTAAGCTTTCGACAGCAAACACCTAGAAGGTGGGGTGGGGAGGTGAGTAGTAGGAAAGGCCGGACTTTGAGCCTCAGGAGAGAAACATGGAAGGCTTTTCTACCCAAAGTATTGCTTTTCTGATTCTAAACTTTTAATAAAAAGAAATAAACTTTTCATCTGACTGCCATAAATGTTCACATTCTGAAGTCTGTTTTTAGCCAGGAAGGCAGCACGTTGCACGTTTAGGTGCTCAGCTACAAATATTGGAGAAGCAGAGAATGCGATTTACCTGCTCACACTCTTGGCATAATGTGCGATTTTCATGAGCTAGTGGGCAGCTGTCGCTGTGAACTTCCAGGGGTCACCAGAAGATGGCAAAAGAGGATAAATCATGGGACACTGAAGTCTCCGACCTGTAAGATTTTCGAAGTCACTCGCACTCTCCCTGCGTGGCCGAAACTGCTGCTGCTGGAATTCTTTCTAACCTTGGAAGTGGCATCAGATGTTTAAGATTTCAGTCAGGGTTCAACCAGAGAAATAACCGAGACGTACGTACTTACGCAATAAGAGATTTGTTGCAAACAATTGGTTTATGTCACTGAGGAGCGGACGAGGCAGGTCTGGAATCCGCCGTGGGGAGGCGGGAACTCTCGGGCGCCGCCGAACTCCTTGCCGTGGCAGAATTTCTTCAGAGGCCTGAGCTCTGCTCTTCAGTCCTTTCGACTGATTAGATCAGGCCCATCCGATTATCTAGGAGAATGTCCCTTACTTTAGGCCACCTGATAAGGGACTTTAATGATATTTACATAATACTTTCAAAGCAACACCTAGATTAGTGCTCGATTGAAGAACTGGGGACTATAGCCAAGGTGACACTGAAAACTCATCATGGTCTTCCCTTTATCAACTCGGCACCCACGTACATCGCAGTAAAACTCACTTAATCTGCAAACGAAGACGATGTCATCGTTCTGCCTAACACGAAACAACTGTCTGGTGTACAACTAAAAACACTAACCCTTTCCGCGAAACAGGGTGCAATATTCTTGGGCAAAGTTACTCTTCTCTTTACATCGTGTAAATTCTGTCATAAGATCAAGTAGTGCTAATGTATTTTGCTAGATTTTAAGGAGATAAAATATTTGGTTAATTTATATGCAAATATTCATAACAAAATAATATGTCTATCATAGACTTTGTTTCCACAACTGGTCACAGCTGGCATTTATAACTACCCACTCCACATTTCCTTTGCTGTACGTACTTCACCTGGTCAGGGTTCTTTGCCTTGTAGGTCACCCAAACTTTTATTCCTGAAGTGTCTAGGACATTAGCAATGTTTCCTGAATGGAAATGTTACGGTATATCCCATTGACTTTAATCACAGGCCCGGCTGCACTAACATTCCAGACATTCTAGCCCCGCCTCCACTGTGCAGCGGCCCAACTTCCCCTTGGTAGTCAGGGGCAACCACCCAGGGAGTACGGCAAGAAGAGCCTACAGTTGCCAAGTGGCAGCCTTAACCTTCATTGCACGGCTTTGTTGTTTCATCTCCTGGTGGAATTATTCCTCCCTTGGGCTTTGCTGTCTAGAAGTCTTAGTTCCAAAACGTCACGGGGATAAGAAACAAACTTAAGAATGGATCACTAGGGTAACAGTGAGCAGGGGCACTCTCGTTTCCACCCCTTGCTTCCTGGACCCATGAAACCAGGCTATGGGAGAAGCCGTTACACTGAGCCCCGATTTCGAGCACACGCGGAGTCCCGGAAGACTGTGCCCCAGCCCTGCAAGGATCGCCAGCAGCCGACGCTGTAGCTGAGCCTGCGAAAGGCCTTTCCGCGTTCTTTCCCACTCAGAGGGGTCTGTCCACACACCTCTGCCCCGGACATTATTATTTCCAGTTTTCTAATCATATTCCTCCCACATACCTGACCACCGAGCCAAACCACTGGCCACAGCCTATGAACCGGTACAGACTACCCCCTCAGGCCGTCTCCCCCGCCAGCAAAAATAAACAGGCAGGTCCCCTGTTCGACGCTCTGCCCACTTGAAGGATTTTCCTTCACCACTGTCCTTCAGGGATGTCCCAAAAAGGGGCTGCAGTGCTGTAGCTGTAGACGCTTAATGCCTGCAAGCCAGAGTTCTCGCTTCCTCCGTCAGCCGAGTGTGGGGACGTCGCCACGTCCCGAGCCCATAGGTGTGGGCTGGGAGAAAGGTAGCAGCAGGAGCAGGAGCCCTGGCACTTGGCCCAACCTCTCTTGTAAATTGCTCGCGCCTTCAGGGCCTGCTCAAGCCTGACCTCACAGGTGCCACTTGCACTTGTCAACGGCCTGCTGCTGCGCACCAACCTGCCACTCGGTGGGTCAGGACAACGCCCAGCTCTTGATAGGCCTCTCAGGTCATAACTTGGTGACATGTGATTAGGCATTCGGTCTCTACGAGGGCCTGGAGCAAGCCAAAAGTTGTTTCTCAAATAAGTCATCCGCAGGGGATGGTAGGCCTTGCCCTAAACTCTTAAGCTTCTGTGCCGTGATTTGTCTGTGGGGCCTCCCTAAGGCTACAGAAAGAATCTCTCTCTGCCACCGACACTTCAGCCAGCGCCGGCTCTGCTGAGCCAAAGCTCGTGTGGAGCCTGGGCCTGTCGCAGAGCCTTGGCTCGTCCTGGGACCTTCTTAAAATTGGTAACTTTTCACGTCACTTGGTGAATGGGCTGGAGCAGCACACCCCAATGAGGAATATATTGCTGCTAAAATCTAAAAAGGCCCATTAGGCACTGTGCCTCCTTTTTGGGGGTAGGAGGAACCATTTACAATAACCTTCTCTCACCTTAGGAGATGTTATCCCCACAACCCCGTACCACTGGACCTTTAGAAATTTCACTGAAGTGAAAGGCCTTCAGATTTTCGTGGGGTCTGTTTTCTACCCTCTGATATAAAAATGCCTTATCAATATGTCGAAGTAGTTACTACTTCCTGATCACCGGGCCCAATCAGCGTGTTATAATAAGGTAACGACCCAGCATGCCTTCTAAGAGGGGAACGTGATCAGGATCCCTGTGGACTAAATCATGGCGCAGGTCCAGAGAGCGGATGACTTAGGGTAAAGCAGGGAAGGCGTGTTGCTGCTCATGTCGGCTGAAAGCAAGCTGCTGCTGAGGGTTTCATGAACAGGCACAGAATAAATGCGTCCGCCGGGTCCATAGCTGCGTTCCAGGTACCGGAGGTTGTGTTAATTTGCTCAAACAACAATCACAGTAACTGACCGGAGTCACCACTTGACTAGGTCTGCGATAAACCTGGGCTGTCATTCAAGATCTGTTTCCTACACAAGCCAAACGGGCAAGTTGAGTAGGAATGTAGTGACAAGTCAGCGTCCCTGTGTTGGAGCAAAGGGAAAACTTCCTCCTCCGCCCTTGGAAGGTTCACTGAAAAAAAAATCAACTCACAGTAAAGCAGATTAATAAGAGAAAAGTTGTATAAATTTCATTGTTACTGTGAGCACAGGGAGAATCAGGGTGATTGCTTAATATTGCAATGAGACCCAAATACTTATATATCTTTATTTTTAAATTTTTTTATTTTAAAGTATTAAGGGGGTACAAATGTTTTTGTTACATGGATGGCTTTTATAGCGCTTTAGTCAGGGCTCTAAATGTGCCCATCACCTGAATAGTGTTCATTGTACACATTAGGTAGGTTTTTACCTCTTCCCTCCCACCCCACCTTCCCCAATTTTTGATTCCAAGGAATTTTAACTCCCCCCGGGCCCAAAAAGGCCCAAATAAGTTCAAAATAAAAAAGAAAAGGGGGGGTTAAGGTTTCAATCCTGAAAAAACTCAATTAAGAAAAAGAACCCCAAGTCCAACCCAAATGCCGCAAAAAAAAATAAATCAATTCCTTAAAAGGAAAAACAAGAACCCAAGGAAAAAAAAAAACAAAATTTGGTAAACCACCCAAGAAATGAAGGGCAACTAAGGTGAATCCAAAACCTCCAAAATGGGAAACGGGCCGGAAAAAAAAATCAAAGGCCAAGGGCCCTTTGAAAAAAAGAACTCCTTTCCCTTGGGGAAAAAACCAACAAAGGGAATGCCGAGGTGAAAGCCAAAGCCAAAATTCCCCGAAAAACCCCAAAACGGTTTCCAAAAAAGGTGGAACAAATTGCAAGTCCCCCAAAAACGGAAAAAAAATCCCTTCAACCCGCAACCAAGCCAACAATCAATGGTTGAGGAACTTTTAAAAAAAACCAATCCGAAAAAAGGAAAGGGAAAACCCAATGGGGGTTTAAATTGCAATTCCCCGAAAAATAAAGAAGGGGAAGAATTTTTTTCATGTTTTTTGGCCATTTGTCCGTCTTTTGAAAAGTTTCTGTTCTTTTTCCCACTTTTTAATAGAGTTTGTTTTTTCTCTTGCTGATTTGAGTTCTTTATAGGTTCTGGATATTAGCCCTCTATTAGATATATAGTTTGCAAATATTTTCTCTTATTCTGTAGGTAGTAGATTTGCTGCTGATTATTTCCTTTGCTGTGCAGAAGCTTTTTAATTTAATCAAGTCCCATTTATTTGCTGTTGCTTTAATTGCCTTTGGGAGTCTTAGTCATAAATTCTTTAACCAGGTTTGATATCTAGAAGAGTTTTCCTATATTTTCTTCTAGAATTTTTATGGTTTTGTGCCTTACATTTAAGTCTTTTATCCATCTTGATTTAGTTTTTGTGAGTGGCAAGAGATAGGGGTCCTGTTTCATTCTTCCACATGTGGCTATCCAATTTTCCCAGTACCATTTATTGAATAGGGCTTCCTTTTCCCCAGTGTATGTTGTTATCTGCTTTGTCAAAGATCAGTTGGTTGAACATAGATGGTTTTATATCTGGGTTTTCTGTTCTGTTCCATTGGTCTATATCTCTTTTTGTACCAATACCATGCTGGTTTGGTTACTATAGCCCTGTAGTATAGTTTGAAGTCTGGTAATGTGATGCCTCTAGGCTTGTTCTTTTTGCCCAAGATTGTTTTGGCTATTCAGGCTCTTTTTGGTTCCAAAGAAAGCATAAAACTATTTTTTCTAGATCTGTGAAATATGACATTGGTATCTTAATGGGGATTGCATTGAATGTGTAAATGACTTTGGGCAGTATGGACATTTTAACAGTGTTGGTTTTATTGATCCATCAGCATGATATGTTTTTCCATTTGTTTATGTCATCTGCAATTTCTTTGCTCAGTGTTTTGTAGTTCTCGTTGGAGAGATCTTTGTTAAGAATATTCCTTTGTGTTTTATTTTCTACATAGCTATTATGAATGGTATTGAGTCTTTAATTTGACTCTCAGCTTGACCATTATTGGTATGTAGAAATGCCACTGATTTGCATACATTGATTTTGTAACCTGAGACTTTGCTGAATTTATTTATCAATTCCAGGAGTCTCTTGGTAGAGTCTTGGGATTTTCTAGATACAAGATCATATTGTCAGCGAAAAGCAAAGTTTGACTTCCTGTCTCCTGATTTGGATACCTTTTCCTTCTCTTGCCTTATGGCTCTGGCTAGGGCTTCCACCACTATGATAATAGAAGTGGTGACAGTGGGCACCCTTGCCTTTTCCCAGTTCTTATGGAATGCTTTCAACTTTTCCCCATTCAGTATGCTGCTGGCTGTGGGTTTGTCATATATGGCTTTAATATATCTTGAGATGTTCCTTCTATGCCTAGTTTGTTGATGGTTTTTTATCATGATGCTGGATTTTGTCAAATGCTTTTTCTGCATCTACTGAGATGATCATATGGTCTTTGTGTTTGCTTCTGTTTACATGGTGAATCCCATTTATTGATTTACATATGTTGAGCCATCCTTGCATCCCTGGGATGAAGCCCACTTAGTCTCGGTGGATTTTATTTATTTATTTTAATGTGCTGTTAAATTTCTTTCGCTATTACTGAAGATTTTTGCATCTATATTCACAAGGGATATTGGTCTATAGGTTTCATCTCTTTCTGGCTTTGGTATCAAGGTGATACTGGCTTCACAGAATGAATTGAGGAGGATTCCCTCCTTATTGATGTTATGGAATAATTTCTATAGTCTGGATGCCAGCTCTTCTTTGTAGGTCTGGTAGAATTTGGCTGTGAATCCATCTGATCTGGCACTTTCTTTGGTTGGAAGGTTTTTATTATTGTTTTGCTAAAGAGCTAGACAACATAAGGATATAATGCAACTTAAAGACTCATTTAGGGAATTCAAAACACAGCAGAAAGCTTCAACAACAGATGAAACCAAGGAAAAGAAAGAAACTCAGTGCTTGAAGACAAGGCTCTCAAGCTAACCCAGTCAGGCAGGGAGGCAGAGAAGAGAATAAAAAAGACTGAGCAATCACTGAGAGAAATATGGGATTATGCAGAGTAAACTAACATGAATTATAGTTATCCTTGAGGGAGAAGAAGAAAGAGCTAAAACCATGGGAAATATATTCAAGGGAATTATTGAGAAAAACTTCCCTGGTGTCACCAGAGATCCAGACATCCAGATACAAGGTGGTCACTGAACACCGGGAAGATTCATAACAAATAGGACAGCTCCAAAACACATAGCAATCAACCTGGCCAAAGTCAAAATGCAGGAGAAAATTCTACAAGAAGCAAGATGAGAGCAGCAAACTAACCTACAAAGGAAAACCCATCAGGCTAACTACAGACTTCTCAGTTGGGATGTTACAAGCCAGAAGGGAGATTGGGGCCCCCTCTTCAATCTTCTAAAACAAAACAACTGCCAGCCTAGAATTTTGTATCTTGCAAAATTAAGTTTTGCAATTGATGGAGAAATTAAGTCTTTTCCAGACAGGCAAACACTGAGGTAACTTATTATGACCAGACCTGCCCTGCAGAAAATATTCAGAACTGCACTATACATGAATTGGCACAATAGTATCCAGTGTAAAATCACCCCAAAAAGCCAAAGCTCACAACTCTTATAAAACAATAGCACATGAGGGAAAACAAAACAATAAGGTACTACTCAAAATGAGCCAAACAGCATCCCACATATCATTTCTATCACTCAACATTAACAGGCTAAATGTTCCACTCAAGAGACACAGGCTGACTGAATGGATGACAAAACAACCCAACTATCTGCTCTCTCCGTGAAACACATCTAAACCACAACGATGCACACAGACTCCATTTAAAAGGATAGAAAAAAAAATTCCATGCAAATAGAAACCAAAAGACAGCAGACGTAGCCATTCTCATATCAGAGAAAATTGACTTTAAATCAACAATGGTAAAGAAAGACAAAGATGGTCATTATATAATGGTAAAGGGAGCAATTCAACAAGATGACATAATCCTAAGTAGGTGTGCACTGAAAACATGAGCTCCCAGATACATAAAGCAAATTCTACTAAAGCCAAGCAAGGAAGTAAATGGTAGTATCATGATTGCCAGGGACTTCAACAGCCCTCTGTCAGAGCTGGAAAAATCAAAGCAGAAAATAAAGAAACATTGAACATGAACCAGACTCTAGAACAAGCTAACAGATACTTATAGAACATTCTACCCAAACTACTGAGTATACATTCTTCTCATTTACACATGGTACGTAGTCCACAATTGATTGTATCTTAGGCCACAAAACATGCCTCTACAAATTCAAAAAATTAAAATCATACTATGTATCTTCTCAGACCACAGTGGAATAAAACTAGAAATCAATTCCAAGAGAAACACTCAAATCTACACAAAGTCATGGAAATTAAACAACCTGCTGCTGAATGATTATTGGGTCAATAACAAAATTAAGATGGAAATCAAAACATTCCTTGAAGTGAATGACAAAGAGGATACAAGGTGTCAAAATGTATGAGATTCAGAAAAAGCATTCCTAAGGGGAAAATTCATAGCCTTAAATGCCCACATCAAAAAGACAAAGTCTGGAGCCGGCCGGCGCTGGGGTTGGGGCTGACGGGCGGTTGCTGTGGAGACGCCTGAACACGCAGGTCCCGGCCCACAGGACCGCGACACTGAGAGCAAGCCTGAAGCTCCGCAGGTCCCATCTAACCCCCTCCCCTCAACACTCCAGGAGTCCCAACCCCACCTGCACACGCTGGGTGAAGCCACTTGCTCCACACCCTGGCAGCTCTACTCGTGCAATGCTGACACGTGCCCCCTCCGGCCTGTCCCCCAAGAACTAGAGAGGCCACGCTGTCCTGGACAAGGACAAGGTGTGAGGAAGCAGAAGGCACCACAACAGGAGAACAGGTCAGTGGAGTCAGCCAAGAACACAGATATGCAGAGACACCTCAGACAGAGCATCTGGGGACACAAGGAAGGGGTAGGGCGGAGTACCATGCTCCTGGGGCCAGGCCTGCTAGGACACAAAGGACAGTGCCCAGGAGAAAGGAATACATCGAACTAAAACTATTAACCATGGATGCCGTAAATAGCTCAGATGGGACTTGGGGAGGCTGTCACCATGGGCCCACCCTAAGCCTCTCAGCCAGGCACCCTGACTTTGGCTGCCCTGCTCCTGCAATCTTCCCCAGAACCTTCCAGACACAGGGCATGCCCTGTGCACTCCAGGCAAGATGTATCGCACGTCCCGCCCCTCTTGTCAACCCGGGCAGCCTGCTGATCCTCCACGCCTGGCTCCAACATCACATCCTCTTTGAAACCTTCCATGACCACCCCGCTCATCAACACAGATCTTTCTCCCACTCCCCCTGAACACGGAGCACACAGCTGCCTGTCCTGGCAGCTCCCTGTGGGCCCAGATTCTCGTGCGGGACAACAAGTGAACATCAGGGCTTCCCGAGGTCCGAAGGAGACATGTCTAGGACGCCACCTTTTCCAAAGCAAAAATCCACATAGGCCCCGAAAAGGACGTTCATGTTGTTTCCAAATGCAAAAGGCAGCGTGAAGAGGCAAGGAAGGTGCCGTGCCAGGTCCTGACAGGACTGCTGCCCGCTCCCCGCAGAGGGCCAATGTGGTGCGATCCAGGACTCCTCCCCACCCAGGCGCTTGCTCTGATGGCCTGGGTGCTGCCCCCACCCATCCCCAGCACCAAGGGCTTGCCTCTCACTTGCCGGCGCCCCAGACCCAGGCTCGCCCTTCATCGCCTCCCTCTGCTCCCCGCAGGCTGCCCTGGCCCGGCCGCCTCTCACCTGCTCAAAGGCACCGGCCCCCGTCTCACCCCAAAGCTGATTCTCTTCTCTGCCAGGGACCATCTTAAAACACAACTTGGATCCTATCTCCTCCTGTCCTGCACCTTGCGATGGCTGCCCTGTCACAGAAAACGCCGCAACATTCTCCTCCACTTCCCTGCTGACTTGTACTCCTCGGCTGTTCTCAGAACAGTCTTCCTCTCACCTCCCAGGCTCTCTCCTGCCTGAATGCCTCACCTCATCCTCCACCTGAGGGAAGCCCCATCCCACCCCTGGGAACATGCACCTTCCTGTCCTGGACCCCAGGCACCCAGCCGGCATGGACTGCATCCCCGACCACGACCTGCCACCTACACGCACGCCCCCGTTCACTAGAGCAGCAGCGACTCGCCTGCCCAGTTCTCCACCCTAAGGACCTGCCAGTTCCTGCTCCCAAACACTGAGCTGCTTTCGTCCACCGGGCTTGGCACCACCGCCAGTCTGGGCCAAGGCTGGCCCTCCCAAGCAGGCACTGCTGGTCCCAAGCACATGAGCCCTAGAGGGGCTTCCCTGCACACCCCAAAGAAGCTACAGGAAACAGACCCAACAAAGGGTCAACCCCCAAGACCAGGGGAGGGAAACAGGCTTGGGGCTGGCAGTCTGGCCGGACATGGGCCACCTCCCTTCAGGCCTGACATGTGACAGGGAGGCCAGAGCCAGCGAGAAGAGCAGGGAGGGTTACCACAGTCCCCAATGCCAGTTTCCTTCCAGTGGGCAGGGAGCGGGCACTCCTGCCAGGCCAGCCTGGCTTCCAGGGGCCCTGTTCCCCCCAGCCCAGTCCCCACTCCCAGCAGCCTGGCTTTATGACTTCATTCGCTGAGGTCACCCAGAGACAGTGCTGAGCATTTGACCCCTGCAAGTCCAGGCCCAGCCCCGCACACACCTGCCTGCAGTGTGAATGAGGACTATCGATGTCGGCCGCTCCTGGCACCATGGACGATGCCACGGTCCTAAGGAAGAAGGGTTACATTGTGGGCATCAATCTTGGCAAAGGCTCCTACGCAAAAGTCAAATCCGCCTACTATGAGTGCCTCAAGTTCAACGTGGCAGTCAAGATCATCGACTGCAAGAAAACGCCCACTGACTTTGCAGAGAGATTCCTTCCGCGGGAGATGGACATCCTGGCAACCGTCAACCACCGCTCGATCATCAAGACCTACGAGATCTTCGAGACATCTGACGGGCGGATCTACATTGTCATGGAGCTTGGCGTCCAGGGCGACCTCCTCGAATTCATCAAGTGCCGGGGAGCCCTGCACGAGGATGTGGCGCGCAAGATGTTCCACCAGCTCTACTCGGCCGTCAAGTACTGCCACGGCATGGATGTCATCCACAGCGACCTGAAGTGCGAGAACCTTCTCCTCAACCAGGACTTCAACATCAAGCTGTCTGACTTCGGCTTCTCCAAACGCTGCCTGCAGGACGGCAGCGGCCGCATCACCCTCAGCAAGACCTTCTGCGAGTCAGCGGCATACGCAGCCCCCGAGGTGCTGCAGGGCATCCCCTACCAGCCCAAGGTGTACGACATCTGGAGCCTGGGCGTAATCCTCTACATAATGGTCTGTGGCTCCATGCCCTACGATGACTCCGACATCAAAAAGATGCTGCACATCCAGAAGGAGCATCGCGTGGACTTCCCGCTCTCCAACAACCTGACAGGCGAGTGCAAGGACCTCATCTACCGCATGCTCCAGCCCGACGTCAACCGGTGGCTGCACATCGACAAGATCCTCAGCCACTCGTGGCTGCAGCCCCCCAAGCACAAGGCCATGTCTTCTGCCTCCTTCAAGAGGGAGGGGGAGGGCAAGTACCAGGCCGAGTCCAAGATGGACACCCAGCTGGGCTCGAGGCCCGACCACTGGCCTGAGCACAAGCTGGGGGCCGAAACCCAGCACCGACTGCTGGTGGTGCTGGAGAACGAGGACAGGATGGAGGACCAGCTGGCCGAGACCTCCAGGGCCAAAGACCATCACGTCTCCGGAGCTGAGGTGGGGAAAGCGAGCACCCAGCAGTAATGAGGGCCAGGGGCAGTGGCGCAAGGTTTGCACCCCCGTAAACTATAAGTAGGCAAGGAACAAGTAAAATTCGTCAATTAAACCACTATTGTGATTACGTTCTATTAGCTTTCTTCCACTTAGTAGCAAAGACATTACTTACTGACCACCAAATAAACCACAAAGTGTATACAAGAAAAAAAAAAAAGACAAAGTCTGCTCAGTCCTAGGACATAAAAAAAAAAAATCACAAATTAACAACCTAATGTCACATATCTCAAGGAACTAAAATAGAGCAAACCAAACACAAAGCCAGCAGAAAAAGAAAAAAAAAGGTCAGAGAAGAGCTAAATGAAATGGAAAACAAAATCTTTAGAGAGGAGGGAAGAGATGAGGAATATAGACAATTCTGTTATGGGCAATAAATGATTACTAGGGAGGATGAATAGACACGTGGAAGAATGAATGGATGGGAGAAACAGATTGACTTTCAAATGATTTTCTTTGGAAATTAAATTAACCTGAGAGACAGGCATTTTTAAAATGGGTTAGACCAGGTCTGGTTGCATTCTTGATCTTTCCTGCAATAGATATTGAGATAACAGGGAGGGGAAGGAAAGACAAATATTCTTCTTGATGGGTTCCTCT
>NW_012149097.1:476236-485046 GCF_000956105.1 Propithecus coquereli
CAGCCAGGCACCCTGACTTTGGCTGCCCTGCTCCTGCAATCTTCCCCAGAACCTTCCAGACACAGGGCATGCCCTGTGCACTCCAGGCAAGATGTCTGTATCGCACGTCCCTCCCCTCTTGTCAATCCGGGCAGCCTGCTGATCCTCCGCGCCTGGCTCCAACATCACATCCTCTTTGAAACCTTCCATGACCACCCTGCTCGTCGACACAGATCTTTCTCCCACTCCCCCTGAACACGGAGCACACAGCTGCCTGTCCTGGCAGCTCCCTGTGGGCCCAGATTCCCGTGCGGGACAACAAGTGAACATCAGGGCTTCCCGAGTTCCGAAGGAGACATGTCTAGGACGCCACCTTTTCCAAAGCAAAAATCCACACAGGCCCCGAAAAGGACATTCATGTTGTTTCCAGATGCAAAAGGCAGCGTGAAGAGGCAAGGAAGGTGTCATACCAGGTCCCGACAGGACTGCTGCCCGCTCCCCGCAGAGGGCCAATGTGGTGCAATCCAGGACTCCCCCCACACAGGGTTAGGCCAGGTCTGGTTGCATTCTTGATCTTTCCTGCAATAGATATTGAGATAACAGGGAGGGGAAGGAAAGACAAATATTCTTCTTGATGGGTTCCTCTGATCTTTCTGGAGATAAAGGGAAAGCTCCTTCCAACACCTGTTGATCTCTAAGGGCCTTTACTTCAAAATATTCTTTATACCAAGGAGTCATATTTTGGGGTAAAATTTCCTGCACTCCTTCACCTGCATATTTCAAGTCCCTGATAGTGGCACTATTCTCCAGAATATGGTGGTGCTTTTCTTTTACTAATTTTTGTAGGCAGACGTAGTACTAATGACTTCCACTTGGCCTTTGCTGTCATAAAAGCCTTCAGTTCAAAGGTCAGGGAACAAATATTGGGATTGCCAGTTACTGAATATTACAATTATACATTCTAGCCTAGGGGAATAACCATAGGATGGGCTTGGGGACCCACATGGTAAAAAGGACCTGAGCTAAAATTCTATTACCTGACCTTTAATAAGCCCCTACTCTGATTGCACCACAGTGATATTTTAGGTCTCCAGGAATTAGTGTCGGTTCAGAGCTGGTGTCCAGTAATCCCTGATGTTAATGGAAAAGGAGCCAAACTTTGTAAAATAATTTATGGTCCAGAGCACACGGCCTCAAGAGGTTCTGAGAAAATGTGCCCATGATAGCTAGGTTAGTTTGGTTTTATATATTCAGGGAGACAGGGATTACAAGTGAAACCCTAAGTCAATATGTGGAGGGCATACATTTCTTTGGCCCCAAAAGGCAGGATATTTCTAAGCAGCAGCTTATAGGTGAGTTTAAAGATTCTTTGACTTGTGATTGGATAAAGAAATGAAGCTTTGTCTAAAGGCTTGGGATGTTTTAACTTAAGGTATCTGTTAATCAGAGACAAGCCAGAGGACATTTACCAAAACTCAAGTGATCTGTTGAGTAAACTGACGACCCACAGGTATGGTTTAAGCTTTGTCTTGCATGGCCTTAAGCCTGTTAATGAGTTACAAAAGATATCTCCAAGAAGGGAAGGGGGCATGATGAGGCATGTCTGACCTCCCTTCTCTTTGCCAGCAACTCAGCTTTAGGGTATTTCTGGGGTCCCCTTGGCCAAGAGGGTGTCCATTCAGTGAGCTGGGGGGCTTATAATTTTATTTTAGTTCACACGAGATGCCTGATTATTTCCCTTTCCCCAATGTATAGTCACACTGGTAAGTGACCACAGATCACTTTGCAGAAGGCTTGGAAAAATATTAGCAGTATGAGAAATGACCTTGCTATGCTACCAAAAATTCAAAGGGGCCAACCCCCCTTCATTCAAGGGGTTCATGGTCTGAACTAGCTCAAGTCTGGGGATTGATTGAGGGGCTATGACTCTTTTGGTGATTCAAGTTAGACTTCTGTTCAATGGACCTAGAACTCTTCCATTTATATAGATCAAGCATCTACTAGAATTCCCATCTCTTGTCTGGAGACGCCATGATCAACTAGTGCACACCACTGGTCTCTGCCTCAGATTGTCCTCAGTCCTGCTTTGGCTTAACTGTTCATCACATTAACTGTCCCCACCTTCTCTTTGATGGAGTGTTGCCACTTCACTCCTGCTACCCCGGGATCCCCTTATCCCCACTGTATTTAGGGATCCCAGTTGAACGGTAGCAGTTCCCACTATAATTTCTGACTTACAGAGAAGAATGACCACAGAGCTCTTCAAGGATGCTGGGGATCCCTCAGAAATTTATTTCTCATAGTCATGGTAAAAAGCAAGTCTTCTGGACCCTGCTGGGTAAACAGGGCTTACATGATAAATTCTTCTAACAGTCCAGTCTCCCTAAGCCTTCAGATACCCTTCTTAGTAGTAGATCAACACAGGTCTAGCATTTCAACTGTAGTGTAGGCCACCCTTTGGGTCCTTGTTTCAAACAGGACCATTTTTAACCCTTCAAGTTAGACACAAATGTAGACTCTATGCTTAGTGGGCTCATACCAATAAGTTCGGTTGACCCAACTTTATATTCTTTCCATCATAATCCTACCCCTTAAGATTCTTTCTTACCTATTCCCTCATATTTCTATATAATACTTTAAAAAACCATGCAGTTATTTTGGTGTTGTGCATCTCCTCATGGGTCACACTTTATTTCACCCTTGGGAGCTTCTGGAGGTTGAGTCTAGGTCTAGAAACAAGGAAGTGGCAGGAATCGGTTCTAAGGAGAATCAGCAGTGCCTTGCAAAGCAACTAACCTTAGACAATGGAGAGAAAACTTCAGGCCAGAGTGGAAGGGATGTTTCTACTGACAAGGATGACTTGGCAGAACTTAGGGGTTTGATGTCCCCGACTTCATTAGGATCTGCCAAATATATATTCCGACATTTAGGGATCCTATTCCTTCCCGAGCAATGCCCTCACTTTACCAGGAAATACCCTATGAGGTTGGGAATTCAATTCACATTGGAATTCAGTCACTTACAAGATGTGACTCTGGGCTTGGTTTACAGAAGTCTTGGCCTTGCTGCTACAGCATATGGGTTTTTTTCAGGACAAATATGAAAGTTCTCAGGTCATTTATATAGAAATTAAACTGAGAATGTGAAGTCCTGAGCTTGTCCTTTTCCTTTCTCCAGGGAAGTTATGAACATCCATTATACTCCTTAGTGTGGCTCTGATGTATTAAGATAGGAAATACGTGATCATCTAGAACCTCACACCTTCTACAGGTATCTGATTAGGAATATTCAGTGGCATATTTTGTGGTTGTAGGGGCTGGCTAGTCAAGTTCACAATTCCTAGTGCAGACTTTGAGGCTGGAACTCAGGCACAGCTGAAACTGCTGTCCTCAGGCAGAAGGTCTTCATCAGGGAAGCCTCAACACTGCTCTTAAGGCCTCTCAACTAACTGAACCAGGCCCATCATATCGTATACCATCATCTCCCTAACTTAAATTCGATTGATTATAGGCTTTAATCACATCTACAAATTACCTTCACAGCAACACACATTAGTGTTTGATTAAATGACTGGGAACTATAGCTTAGCCAGGCTGGCACACAGAATACCATTATAGAATAATCAGGGAGTAGCCACTTTTCCCTGTACTATAGAATACCACCCATGAAACACATCCATTCAGGACTGGGCAAGCTGAGAAGTGAGAAAGACGTGCAGAAGTAAACAGAATGGTTTGGGTCGGAGAAGAAAAGAGCAATGGCCAGAGAGCAGCATGAGGTCAGGGTGGTGCTCCCCCATGGGGGAGAGAGGCTATGGTTTGAATGTGTCTCTCCCAAAGTTCATATATTGAAATTTAATGGCCAATATAGTAGTATTAGGGGTGGGACATTTAAGAGGTCATTAAGTCATGAGGGGATTAAGGTCCTTATAAAAGAGGCTTTACTCAGCTTCCTGTCCCTCTTGCTCTTGTACCATGTGAGGACACACCCTTCCTCCCCTCCGGAGGATACAGCAACAAGATGTCATCCTGGAAGGACACTGGCCCCTCACTAGACACCAAATCTGCTGGCACCTTCATCTTGGACCTCCTAGCCTCCAGAACTGTAAGGAAATGAGTTTCTGTTCTGACAACCCAAAATAAGTGACTGAGGCAAAGATTTCAATCAATGGAGATTAAGCCAGAGTTTGCGGACATGCCTGGGCAAAGGACAAACCACAGAAGCATCTGTGGCCTGTGCTCTCCAAAAAGGGATGTGGGACTCAGTAGTTAAGAGGAGAGGACACACAGAAAAAGGAGGGGGATGGGCAGCGAGGCAAGTGCCCAGGAATCTATATTTTACATAAGGCAAATGTAGAGGAAAAGGAAGGGAAGGAAGAATCAGTTACACAGATGTCTTTGGGTAGGAGAAAGAGTGATTGATCTCATCCTGTCTCTGTTCTCCAACTTGGAAGATAAACCTATAAATCAATTTAATGAGTTATTGGACAGACTTTAGTTTTAGGAGCTAGACTTAAGCCTACAGACCCAAAGTTATAACTCGCATGTCCTTTTTTATGAGAAGCCAGGAAGAAACTTCCTTATGAGTAATCTGTGGGGGCAAGTCCTTGTAGATACCTGAGGCATTTTACCTTTCCACGGGGATCTGTCTAATGTCAGCAACATCTATTCATTTAGAAAGACTGTTGCATGACTCATCCTCCAGGCTTGACCTTCCCTTTTGCAAAGGGAGTTTGGGGGTGAGGGGCTCGTCCTGAGGCTTTTCCTTTATGGTTCTTTATAAATTATCCAGTCTGTGGTATTTTGCTGTAGCACCATGAACAGACTAAGACGGAAATTGGTACCAGAGAAGTAGGGTGTTGCTGTAACAAATACCTGAAAGTATAGAAACTAAATGGGCAACAAGTAGAAATTAAAAGTTTGAAGTGAATACTGGAAAAAGCCCATATTGCCATGAACAGAGCCAAGGGAGATTCCAGTGAGGGCTCAAGAAGAGGGTGGTAGAGCATCTCAGGCTTAGAGATTATCCATGTGGTTGTGAACAGAATGTTGGTAGAAACATGGACAGTGAAGACTATTCTGATAAGGTCTCAAATAAGGAACAAATTATTGGAAACTGGAGGGAAGGCCATCCTTGTCACAAAGTGGCAAAGAACTTGACAGCATCGTGCCTGTATCTTAAGATTTCGTGGAGGCAGAACTTGGTAAACTAGGGTATTGATGGAAGAAATCCCTAAGCAACACACTGCATGGCCTTTCTTAACTGCTTATAGTAAAATTTGAGAGAAACAATTTAAAGATGGAATTTATAATTAGGAGGAGATCAAAATTTAAAGATTGGAAAACTCTCTGCCTGGCCATGTCAATAAAAAAAGCATGTTTAGGAGAGAAAACCCAATGTGTGGCCAAGCAACTGTTTGATAAGGAGATCAGTATGGAGAGAAGCCAGGTGCTATTCATAAAGACAACGGGAGCGTGACCCTAAAGGCATTTTGGAGATTGGTACTGCCATGTCCGTCGCAGGCTCAGGGCACCAAGCCCGTGTGGGCAGAACAGTTTGGAGGGAGGGGCCCAGGGCACCTGTGGGACTTCACTGCCCAGGGCCGGGTCATGTCTCTGCTCCCCGCGTTCCAGGGCAATGCTCCTCCACCATCCCAGCTGCAGCTCGGACGGGCCTACGAGCTCTCAGGAGGGCACAAGTAGTGAGCCATGGCAGCATACATGTGGTGCTAACTGCAGACGCACAGAATGCAGGAGCTGTGGAGGCATAGCTCCCCTCCACCTCAGTCTCAAAGGACGCCTCAGAAGTAGGACCACTACAGAGTCCCCATTGGGACACTGCCTAGTGGAGCCCTGGGGGCAGGGCTTCCCGATACCCCAGAACTGTACAGCCAGAGGCATGCAACTCCAGCCTGGGGGAGCCGCAGGCACTGGACCCCAACCCATGAAAGCTGCTGCATGGGCTGCACCCAGCAAAGCCATGGGGGCCAGGGTCCCCTTGTACCTTGGGGACCCAGCCCTCACCCCAGTGTCTGGAAGGTGGGACATGGTGTCAAATATTATCAAGCCTTAAGATCTAAATGCTTGTTGTGTTGCATTCTAGACTTACTTGGGACCTATCATCCCTTTCTCGCCTATTTCTCCCTTTCAGAAATGTCTGCTGTGTGCCTGTCCCACCATTGTATTCTTGGAAGCACATAACTTGCTTAATTTCACAGCTGTTTAGGTTCAAGCTGGAGAGCAATTTGCCTCAGGATAAGGCACCTTTGAATCTGACCCATATCTGATTTAGATGATGTCTAGATGAAACTCTAGACTCTAGAATTGATACTAGAATGAGTTAAGGCTGTGGGGAATACTGGGATGGAATTAATGTATTTTGTATGTGAAAAGAACATGAATTGCGGGGCACCAGGGGTGGAATGCTTCAGTTTAAATATGTCCCCTCCAAAATTCATGCGTTGAAACTTCATGGCCCATGTGATAGTCTTAAGTGGCAGGACCAGCCTGAGTACCATGTTATCACCTGCTTTGTTGGACCACTCCTGGCACCAGCTGTCTCAGGTTGAGTTGTCCAGAAACAGATGTTGAAAGAATTTGGCATGCAGGGTATTTATTAGGGACAAACACTATGGAAGCGAGGGCTGGATATTAGAATTGGAGTTGGCTGAGGTTTTCTTAGGTCTTCATTATAGTCAACTTCCCCCTCCGACTATAGAATGTTCTTGAAACCACCCTTTACAAATTAATAAAGGGGTGCAAGGTGAGAACTGTAGTAGCGGCCTAAACTCTGCAAAGGCACAGGCATAGTTAAAAATAACCAGCCATTGTCCCTTAGTTTGCTTTCCTATAATTCCAATCAGGAGTCACATAGCTGACAGTCATATTCTTAACTTTCTCCACAGATAACATCACCTTGTGAAACTAAGGCCAGCTTTTAAGATCTCTTCCGAGCCCTGCATTCCAGTGGATCAGCTGACCACCCAGACCAGTGGCCCATGCCAAGGGCCTGACTCAATTGATATTGTGACCCCCACCCAGGAACTGACTCAGGACAAGACAACAATTTCTACACCCATATGGTTCCACCCCAAACCCAGCCAATTAGCAGATCCAACTGCCTAGCCATCTTTGCCTGCCAAACTATCCTTTAAAATCCTTTCTCCCAAATTCTCAGGGAGAAGGATCTGAGAAATTCCTTGCTTGGTGCTCTGCAATATTAAACTCTTTCTCCACTGCGACTGCAGCTGTGTCAGTATATTGGCTCTTCTCCGTGCAGCAGGCAATACAACCCGCTTGGGCTGTAACATCAGCATTCATCTTACAGAATGTTATTTTATGTTGGGCATCAGACTTTCCTGAGCTGAGGCACGTTTGTGTCAGGGTGTGGGATTTTACCCTACTTGCAAGCCGATAAGCTAGCCTGTTACTGTGTCATGGATGCTGGCAGGAGCCAAGATTCCTGGACCAGAGACAAAGGATCTTCCTATTCATGGCACAGCAAGAAACACAGGAATCACGCTGGTGTCAGTTCCACATACCCCTGGAGCCCACAGGAAAGGTGTGGGGGCCCAGGTAGGTGCCATGCACGCAGTAGGTTGGCATTGTAGCCAAGAAACGCTGAACTTGGGAAACCCACAATTTTATAGCGAGCAGTAGACAAGCCCACTCTTTCCCCTGGAGGGAAACATTACCTCATCCCTCAGATTGCTCACTGGAAACCGCCCTGAGAACTGGCTCAGGCAAACAACAATCTGAGTTCTTAGTTTACCCGACGAAGTATGTGCAGGAACGCTCAAGGCCTGTAGTGGATTGCCCATCCCTCAGTGCTCACTGCGGGTTGTCAGTCTCTCCAGTAGGCATAATTCAGAGTCTAGGTGGAAAAGTTTGTTCTTAACTTTACAAGCTAGGAAGAGATAACTGAAATATTTGATTAAAATTCACATCACCGGGGTTGCTGATGTTTTAGTACTGTGGTCTTAAGTAACCAGACACACATACAGGTAAGGAACACTAGGCAGAAATGGGAAGGAAAGCATAAAGGATCATGGCTAAATTTTTCTTAGAAAACAAATTAAAGGAAACCAGCTAGGTCAGTAAGAATGCAGCATAAGACAGCATGATCCCTCCCCTCCCATATTAGTACCCCTTGCCCCTTCCTCCTGGGGGGCCAACCTGTTCTATATTCCCTAGTCATGGAAGCCTCCATGTTTTATTTTTCTAGCTGCCTACCTATGGAGCCATATCTAAACCCCAATTAAAACATAATTCACATCTAAAAATAATGGAGGTCGTGTCTGGCCTTCATAGGAGCACTGGGACAGGGGCTCCTACCCCAGGCATCCTGGGTGACGCTGTGCTGCACTTTCTGGAGTTCTGTCTCAGGTGGGAAACATGCACCCCTCATCCTCCAGCACCACATGTGTGGCCTTATCCAGGCCTCACAATCCTGTGGTTATCTACACACAAGTAGATAACAGCACATCCTGCACCAAAGATCTTGCTTTGGGACAAGTCACACATGTGGATGGAGTGTGGGTGAGGATCCAGAGAAAAGTCAAACCTCAGTATGTACCAGCAGAAAGGCATCTATCTATAAAGAGTAGATGAGACTCCGTCCTAAAGTCCCACCTCAGAAATAGGACAGGATCCAGCCCCCAGAAATTACCATCCCACCCCAGGACTGAGGAGTGGTCTCACAGACAAGTCTTGCCCCCCTTCAATTCCCTGTGTGTGAAGTTGGCAGAATTTATTTTTACTTTTTTTGTTTTCTTGATTTTTATTTACACTAAAGAACTCAGACCGGAAGTTGGCAGAATTTAATAGCTAAGT
>NW_012149097.1:485096-495261 GCF_000956105.1 Propithecus coquereli
AGCAGGCAATACAACCCGCTTGGGCTGTAACATCAGCATTCATCTTACAGAATGTTATTTTATGTTGGGCATCAGACTTTCCTGAGCTGAGGCACATTTGTGTCAGGGTGTGGGATTTTACCCTACTTGCAAGCCGATAAGGTAGCCTGTTACTGTTTCATGGATGCTGGCAGGAGCCAAGATTCCTGGACCAGAGACAAAGGATCTTCCTATTCATGACACAGCAAGAAACACAGGAATCATGCTGGTGTCAGTTCCACATACCCCTGGAGCCCACAGGAAAGGTGTGGGGGCCCAGGTAGATGCCATGCATGCAGTAGGTTGGCATCGTAGCCGAGAAACACTGACCTTGGGAAACCCACAATTTTATAGCGAGCAGTAGACAAGCCCGCTCTTTCCCTGGAGGGAAACATTACCTCATCCCTCAGATTGCTCATTGGAAACCGCCCTGAGAACTGGCTCAGGCAAACAACAATCATGGCCCTGAGTTCTTAGTTTACCCGACAAAGTACGTGCAGGAACGCTCAAGGCCTGTAGTGGATGCCCGTCCCTCAGGGCTCACTGCGGGTTGTCAGTCTCTCCAGCAGGCATAATTCAGAGTCTAGGTGGAAAAGTTTGTTCTTAACTTTACAAGCTAGGAAGAGATAACTGAAATATTTGATTAAAATTCACATAACCGGGGTTGCTGATGTTTTAGTACTGTGGTCTTAAGTAACCAGACACACATACAGATAAGGAACACTAGGCAGAGATGGGAAGGAAAGCATAAAGGATCGTGGCTAAATTTTTCTTAGAAAACAAATTAAAGGAAACCAGCTAGGTCAGTAAGAATGCAGCATAAGACAACATGATCCCTCCCCTCCCATATTAGTACCTCTTGCGCCTTCCTCCTGGGTGGCCGACCTGTTCTATGTTCCCTAGCCATGGAAGCCTCCATGTTTTATTTTTCTAGCTGCCTACCTATGGAGCCATATCTAAACCCCAGTTAAAACATAATTCACATCTAAAAATAATGGAGGTCGTGTCTGGCCTTCATAGGAGCACCGGGACAGGGGCTCCTACCCCAGGCATCCTGGGTGATGCTGTGCTGCACTTCCTGGGGTTCTGTCTCAGGTGGGAAACATGCACCCCTCATCCCCCAGCACCACATGTGTGGCCTTATCCAGGCCTCACAATCCTGTGGTTATCTACACACAAGTAGATAACAGCACATCCTGCACCAAAGATCATGCTTTGGGACAAGTCACGTGTGGACGGAGTGTGGGTGAGGATCCAGAGAAAAGTCAAACCTCAATATGTACCAGCAGAAAGGCATCTATCTATAAAGAGTGGATGAGACTTCATCCTAAAGTCCCACCTCAGAAATAGGACAGGATCCAGCCCCCAGAAATTACCATCCCGCCCCAGGACTGAGGAGTGGTCTCACAGACAAGTCTTGCCCCCTTCGATTCCCTGTGTGTGAAGCTGGCAGAATTTATTTTTACTTTTTTTGTTTTCTTGATTTTTATTTACACTAAAGAACTCAGACCAGAAGTTGGCAGAATTTAATAGCTAAGTTTCCCACTCCAATTTAATGGGATTCAATAGATCTAATAAAGCTTTCCTGGAATGTTAAGTGATGATTGAATTATGGTTTTATTTCCCCACACCAATCCTTCCCCATGTTTGTTGTCTTTTATTTCAATCAACTTCATTTCTGTTCAAAGTTCTAATCTCTAAGCAAGGTTTTTTAAAATATAGTAGGAGTTTTGCTTCCACCTAGGATGTAAAAGCCGTAAAAGAATGTTGCCTCTCTCTTAACAATGAGAAAAGGCTAAATAACCTATAAAATCATAGCTATCCTTGAGTCCCAAGAGCTAAAATCGGAATGCAACAGGGTAAACTGAATTCCACACATTGACAGACCCCTGCACATGTCATCTTTCCCTGGTTTCACCTGTCAAAGCATGAAATGAGGTGGCCAACTGTCTTCCTCATTAGTCTGGCTAGAAAAAGAACGAGAGAACATACAAATTACGAACCTCAGGAATGAGAGAAGCAACATCACTACAGATTCTACAGAAGGAAAAGTATTATGGAAAGTTTTGTGCCAGTAAGTTTCACAACTTAAATGAAATAGACAAATTAGTTAAGAGGTACAAACTAGCAAAGTTCACCCAAAAAGAAATGGATACCCTGAATAGCCTTTTACCTGAAAGAAATTAAATATAGTTAAAAACTCTGCCATGAAGATACTCCAGGCCTATATAAATTTAAAGAGGAATTCTACCAAACATTTAAAAAGCAATACCAATTATACACAAAGTCTTCCAGAAAACCGAAGAGGAAAGAATACTTATAAATCATTCTATGAGGCCATTATCATCCTGATACCAAACCAAACATATTACTAAAAGAAGCTGCAAGCCAATCTTCTTCATGATAATATATGGAAAATTCTACACAAAGTCAAATCCATCTCAAAAGCAAATCAAGTCCAGTAACATATTCAATATCATACTGGAGAGCCTTGCCAGTCTGCAGTGTAAGAAATAAAACTATATTTACTCAGACAACATTATCATCTATAAAGACATTAGTAGAGAAGCCACGAAAAGATGTACTAGAATAACGAAAGTCACAGGTACAAGGTCAGTGTATAAAAATGTTACATCTGTATTCCTATATTTGTTCCAATAAGAAACTGATATTTTCAACAGCATCAAAAGACATGAAATAGTTTACAAACAGTGCCAGAATTTAAGACCTGCATAAATAGAACACTATATACCCTACTCACAAGTCAGAAAAATCATTAACATGTCAAAGATCTTTCCAAACAGATCAACAGATTCAAGCAATCCAAATCCAAGTACCAATTTTTTATAAAACTGACAGACTAATTCTTCAATAGTACTGGGAAATAATATATCGATTTAAAATGAAACTAAATGTTCCATTATACTTTTACTCTCCCTGAAAATTTTCCATCCTTCTTTGTCCTGCTCTGTGTCCAGTTGTACCGATTCCCTACGACCTGTATCACAGGTGGTCCTTTGCCCTCTTGCTCCCAGTGGGGTTCTACCACAGAGTACCCGGCACCCCGAGGCAGCTGCATCCTTCCAGCACCCAGCTCCTGCTGTGAAGCCCCTCCCACACCTTCACCTGGCTGTCCACCCCGTGCCTTCCCTCTGCCCGTCCGTGTCTGTGGTCAAGGCTGGCACCTGGACTAGCCCCTCAGGGACTTAACACCCCTGTGAGGTAGGGCAATGTACTCCCGCCTCTGCAAAGGTCTCCGCGACGTCTCCCAAGTCGGGGCAGGGTGTGCCTTTTCCTTCTTTCTGGGGCTCTGACCGTCCTCATGAAGTGTTCCACAGAATGACTGCCATCTTGAATTGTGTTCAAATAGTAATACACAGAATACCTGAACAGCCAGCAGAGAAAGACGAGATGCCTTTAATGTCTTAGCAGATACATGTAATGTGTCAAGAGGTCTCTTTGGAGAGAATTTAGACACCTTCCTCCTCCATGTTTTCTGCCCTGGGGTTTTTGACCAACAGCGAATGATCACTAGTGATCACAGTATTCCCTGAAACACGCCCGACTGAAGATGCGCGTTTACTCCCGCAGCAGTTTGGAACGTCACAGCACATCAAGGCAATTCTCTGGAAACAAAGTGATTTGGGAAAAAAAAGTCGCCTTTTTATATGTCATTTGTGACCTTAAAGAGCTAACACTGGTCCAAGGGACAGAGACCCTTGTCCTAGTACTGCTTTATTTTTCCTCATTGCTAATTCTAATTAACTCATTAGACGTTATTGCATCAAAATGTGTCCATCATAGTGACAATTTTAGAGATGAAAAATAAGCGAGTTGTCTTGTATTTATTTTTCAATGTTAAGCCAATACTGTAATTATACCTACACGTATATTTAAGTAGAAGTGAAAACATGCACGTACTTTGTTAGAACGTGCTACTCCTGAGGAGACTGTTAAAGTTTGTTTCTATGAAGAGAAAAGTAGCCTAGAATATCTGTAATTGTGGCCATTATTGCGCACATTACTCCAGTTTACACCTGTGAGCTTTAAGGTGAAAGCCATGTTTTGGAGACACACAAGACTAAATGGACACGCTGCTCAGGTTTGCTCAGCCCGCCTGCCTCTTGCTCGGTGGAGAGCCCCAGCCATCACCTCCCCGCCGGCTTTGCCAGCCACCTACGCGGCCCCCGGGAAGATGACCGGGCTCTGGCACTGTCCCCATGGAGGCAGCCAGGGCAGGAGTGACAGGGACGCAGGCCCCGCCTCACAGGACTCAGGCCACACCAAGACCACGCGCCACAGGGAATGGGAGCTGGCGTTTCAGCAGCTGCTTGGAGGGGACAAGTGACAACCTAGACATGCAGGGGATCTGATACACATGGGGAAAGAAGGAAGAGGATGCTGGCAGGGAGACCACGCCCCCATCCCCCCTCAGAGTGGGGCAAGGAGCCCTCACACCATGAGACAAGAGAAACGAACTTCTACAAATCTAATAGCCTTACAATATGTCACAGTTTACGAGAAAAAAATTCAGCAGTCCGCTGCCACGATGCAAAATTTTATATACATCCTCCTTCACAAATGTTCTCATACAGTGTTTTCCTTTTGCCTGCACGATGAAAGCAGTTACATGTTTTCTGGTAAAGCTTTGAGCAGCTTAAGTCACCTAACTTTCCCTCTCTTTCCGCCTCACTTTTGCTATCCTGGGATTGATCACTTCTTCCCGCTGTAAACTAGCATACCTATGTTTTGTCCCAGGATCCATTTTCTAGAAATCCCAGGTAAACGATCTCAAAAGCACAGAAGTCCTTTTTCTAAGCAATTGCAGAAGGTCGCGTACCTAGCAGTAATAGTCCAGACTCCTGACCGCTGCATCCACAGGACGGAAGACAAACACGATCCTCAGCAGCAAGCTGCAAGTCCTTGCTCTCTTGCAGCTGCATTCGAATGCGGAGACACTCGGAGATAAACACTGTGAAGGAAACAGAGTAAGACATGGGGTCGAAACGTGATGGGCAAAGCAGCAATGAATGCTATTTAAAATACGGTTGCCAAGGCAGGCAGCATCTTTGATTCACCCTAGCCTGGCATCAAGCGACACCGCTGCATGCTCACATTTTGCAACATTTACTCCCATCTCTCCTCATTGTACTTGGCACGCTCAAAGAGCCTTTGTGCACACATCTGGTATTCGTAGAGTCTGCATGTGTGGGTTAAGCTTTGCCACTACTTTTCAGTCTAGAACGTCAGTGACATAAAATACCTATAATGTAGTATGAGAACGTAGGTGGTTTGAGATGATAACGTATATAAGGTCTTTATTAGAGCCATTAGACAATCAAAAATCAAATTCTTCCAGATCCTGAAACAAAACCTCGGCTTCCCAGAGTGTTATAGTAGCTTCCTTCCAGCATATAATGTGGTCCTGTCTCACACTGAGATATCTATTTCGTTCAGCCACAAGATCAAGAGGATGCCCAATTAATTGAAGTAAATTTTGGTTCACAAAAGGTATTTTTCTGCCATTCTTTCTGGAAAAGCATGTGCTCATTTGTACGCAATGAACTGTATTCTTCTCAGTGCTTTTTCACGCATTCCCTTGTTCCTTCTAACGATCTTGTAGATTAGATAAACCCGGCTCTTCAGTCAGGCACACGGACTCTCGAAGTAACGTGGCAGTTAGAACGGATCTGAGCTCGGGTCCCATTCTTAAGTCCAACTATTCAGCACATTAGCTGTTTTAAGTTGAATCGACAGGTATAAAAATTTGTTATTCTCTAGCTTTGGTTTATAGTGGAAATATTTCTTACATAAGATAACAATTCCAAGATTTCTATGAATTCCAGAGCTAGTCACTTGTATTGTTATCTTATTTGGATAATTGCTTATCCAAAGCATGTAACTTTTTGTGTTTATAGTAGACTGCCGCCTCTTGTAATCCTATAAGTCTTAGACTTTAGGTAGATGCCCAAATTCTTAACTTTAAGGAAATGGGGCTGAGCTTCGTTCAGCCCCAAGAATCCTGGATTAAGCGGATGTCACATCTGGGCAGGTGCAAGCACGACGACTCCCGCACAGCAGCCGATCAGCGGGCTGCGGCGACAGCGCTCACTCAGGAGGGGACAGCCTCCGATGACGCCGAGTATTTCCACACAGACGTGTGGATGACAGCCAGGCGAGACGTTTGTCTAGGCAAATAGGCTACCCAGGGCTTCTCCATTGTGTATCACCATTCACACCAATTAGACACTCACAAAGAAAAATAAACCTTTAGTCTTAATTCTAGTTTTAGAGAATCCAAACTAGACAGGTAGCTGTGTGTGTACTGAGAGAAAAATTTCCTTGGGGGACTCTGAAGACATTTTAATTTTGTTTTAAAGTGAAGACGTACATGACAGTTCATACTGATTCTCCCTGGTGGAAGTCCGAGCGTAAACACGGGTCTGTGGAGGGAAACAGCAGAAAGGGCCACCTTTAGGGAGCACAGGGGGTCGCTGCCCTTTGACAGCGAAGGCGGCTGCCTTTGAGTAAGTCAATGTGACACACACGCACATCACGCAACCACCCAGGACGGGACACAGTGGAAATGAAGAGGCACAGGCAAGCTGAGAAGAGACTTGTCACTCTCGTGACAAAGCAAGCAGTCGTGGCTTTTCCAGTAAAGCTGTGAGCAGCTGGAAGTCTCCTGAACACTTCGTATTAGGTTTCCCTCTTTTCCTGCCTCACTTTTTATGCCTTTACTCTTACAGGATCTATTTTCTAGGGAGCCCAGGTAAAAAAAATCTCAAAAGCACAAAGGTCCCTCCTTTTCTATGCAGTGACAAGAGGTACTCTTAGCAGTAATAGTGATGCACTACCCGGCCTGACCGCTACATCCAACGAGCAATACACCAACACCCACGGGAGGCCAGGCAAGTGCAGTCCTCAGCACTGAGCACACAGTGAGCAGTAAGTCCTGCCCTCGGGCAGCTTGCACTCAATTTCAGAGACACGCCGTCGGGGAGGGGTAAGTACTATGAAGGAAACCAAGCAGGATGTGGAGGGAGGATGGAGAAGGAAGCAGCGCCAATGAAAAGGCATGTCTTTGACTTGCTCTAGTCTGGCATTAACAAATTGTGACGTGACCACATTTTGCAACGTCTACTTCCATCTCTCCTTATTACACTTAGCACAAAGAGCTTTTGTGCACACATCTGGCACTTGTGTTGGTTAAGCTATAGACCATAGAAAAACTTAATGGCTTCATACTGAAACAGTACAGAATGTCAGCGATACAGAAACACACATGCTGTAGTGCGAGAATTTGGATGATTTGAGACTAGTATGTACAAGGTCTTCATTAGAGCCATTACACCCTCAAAAACAAATTTCAGATCCCGAAACAAAAAGTTAAGGGCTTAGACCATTGTATTAATGGTGGCTTCCTTGCAGCATGTAATAAGGTCCTGTCATACTTTGAGATCTATTTTGGTCAACCACAGGGTCAAGAGAATGCCCAAATGAGGGAAACCAGAAAGTCTCAGCCCACCAGAAGGGTAACTTTCTGCCATCCTTCCTTTGGAAGTATGTGCACTTGTGAGGAGGAGACGTAGTTCCTTGTATTCCATGTGCTTCTCGTACATTTTCTCCTTGGACTGTTTTGTAGATGAGATATGATGCCCAATCGAGAAGTCAGGGAACAGGCTCAGATTAAGAAACAGAGTCCCCGGACCCAGTAGGCTACGTTCTTCACGTTGGGACAGTGTTTACACAAGGACAAACCTCCACTTACACGGAACATTTTGTACAAAAACGTGGACTAAAGGCAACGGGCTGGATGCTTGTTTTGGCGAGTGAACTGCAGAGGGACGTGCCTTTTGCATGGCACATTAACATTAGCCAGAAAGACTCCGCCACCGAGGAAGTAACATACCCTCAGTTTCAGGTTCTGCTGTTAGAGAACCTCAGCTAAGATAAGCACTTCATCCACAAGAAATAGGACTTAATCAAGTGATTCCACCAGGGCAAGAAATTCATTTCTGTGACCACTCCCCAGCCTACACATGGCCAACTCCAATCCTTCCTCATTGCCCAAGCTTTTGGAATAGGGGATTTCTGAGCAGGCCTGGTCACTGCTGACCAGTGCTGGGAATACCCCAGGGCAGGCCTGTTTCCACCTCCCACTAGCATATGAAAATCAAGTTTTACTTCAAAAATTTGTTCGTTATTAGATAAAGATCTCTCAGCCCTTTATCAGAAGGGCCCACAAACCAAAACAAATATATTACTGCATCATGAGTTTAGATTCTTTAAGAGTTTATAAGCCTCTGTCAGGAAAACCAATACCATTTTGGGATTAGAAGAGACACTTATGTTCCACTTTTTTTCATAGTTCTCTCATGTTTCAAATTCCCAGGCCAGGAAGATTCGCTGAGCAGAACTTTGTAGCTTTCTGTCGTGCTGACACGTTCCCTTCTGAGTTTCTCTCCCAGAAATGGTGGAACCCCCTTGCACCCATGAGATAATTGGAAAGCCTCATACCACCTGTTTGTCCAGAGTAGAGGACAAGTGACATCCCACCACAGATTGTGCCCAAGGACCCAATGAATAGCCTACTCCCCACATCCTCCCCTGCGCACAAGGCTGAAAGAATGACCAGTATTAACCCCTACCTCATTATACTACTAAAATCCCCACCCTGGGAGGCACTTAGCCACCGGGTTTTTGATCATACAATGTATGTGTGAACATGATTTCTCACTGTATGCCCTGCACTCTGCCCCAAACATGCCATGATACTCACTCACTTCATACATTATTCATTTCACCTCCAGAAAATCCCCTGACCTTGTTTTTTGGTCGGAGAGGTGGATTTGAGGCAGTCCATTCCTCCTCCTACCTCCCTGTTGATGCATCTTCTGCAATAAACCCTTTCCTTCCTTGACATCCTTGTAGTCTCAGTAACTGGCTTTCTCTGTAGTGAACAGAGAACCGCCCTTGCTGACTCATTAACACAAATGTTAGCACAGGACACTATTTCCAATTCCAAAGCATCTTGGCTATGCTCTACAGTTTCAGCATCCATGAAAACATGCCTCCCGGGCCCTCAACTTTGGGGAAAGTAATTGACAGCTAAAGTTGGTCCCTCGGCAGAAGCCAATGGCCTAGTCCTCTGGTCAGTAGGCTGCACGGAAAAGGACTAGAAGGTCAAAGGATGCCAATAAGGCACACATAGGTAAAGACATGGAGAGTTTATGTCACATGTTAAGACCTACTGCAGAGCACCAACCACAGCATCTTCACTGAGCAACCAGACAAAAGGCTCTACCAGTTGTCAGCCAACCTTTGTCACCAGCCAATGGGCACATGAATACAGCGGCAACGGTGGCACAGGTGGAGGCCACATAGGTGTCCAACAGACTGTATTTTCTAGTGAAAATCTAGCTCCTGCTGCCTCTGAATGCCCAGACTGTCTGCAGAAAAGAAAAATTACCCCCAACATAGAGCTATTTGTTAAGAAAACATTCCACCTGGTAGTAAGTTGACTACATTGAGCCCCCTTCCAATCCAGAAAAGTCAGCAATACAAAGTCACAGGAATAGATCCTTATCTTGGTATAGGTTTGTCTTTCCTGCTTACAGAGCCTCAACTATTACTACCTGGGCGCATCTGCCATGCTTCATCCCCAGGCATGGAATTATACCCAGCAAGCATCTTACCAGCGGACCAAGGTTACAGAAAAGGTAGCAGAGAGTGGGCCCCAGGTCGTGGGGCCATGACACACCATGCCATGCAGAAGCAGGGACCTCAGAGCACTGAAACAGGCCCAGAAAGCATGCAGAGGCACCGAGCAAACATGCTCAGAGTCTGGAACGCCTCCCACATGCTGCAGTAGTGCATGACAGGAGCATCCGTATCCCCAGCAGGAAGACTACATGAGCACAGGGACCGAGATTTAGAAGAAATGATCCTATCTTCCATCACTTTGCATGAGCCACTGGTCACTTTGTGAGTATTCTCGTGGCAGGGATGAGTGACTGATGAGGAAGAGCTGTGCCATTTCCCTCACGGAGCAGAATGTGAAAGGGGACCAGGTGATGCACCCGAGTATCTCCTCACACTTCCTTGCCCCACTGCTACTCAGCCATTCGTCAGCCCTGTCTTGACA
>NW_012149097.1:495311-507301 GCF_000956105.1 Propithecus coquereli
GAAGGGTAACTTTCTGCCATTCTTCCTTTGGAAGTATGTGCACTTGTGAAGAGGAGACGTAGTTCCTTGTATTCCACGTGCTTCTGGTACATTTTCTCCTTAGACTGTTTTGTAGATGAGATGTGATGCCCGATTGAGAAGTCAGGGAACAGGCTCAGATTAAGAAACAGAGTCCCTGGACCCAGTAGGCTACGTTCTTCACGTTGGGACAGTGTTTACACAAGGACAAACCTCCACTTACATGGAACATTTTGTACAAAAACGTGGGCTACAGGCAACGGGCTGGATGCTTGTTTTGGCAAGTGAACTGCAGAGGGACGTGCCTTTTGCATTGCACATTAACACCAGCCAGAAAGACTCCGCCACCGAGGAAGTAACATACCCTCAGTTTCAGGTTCTGCTGTTAGAGAACCTCAGCTAAGATAAGCAGCTCTGTGTTTCACACTTCATCCGCAAGAAATAGGACTTAATCAAGTGATTCCATCTGGACAAGAAATTCATTTCTGTGACCACTCCCCAGCCTACACCTGGCCAACTCCAGTCCTTCCTCATTGCCCGAGCTTTCAGAATAGGGGATTTCTGAGCAGGCCTGGTCACTGCTGACCAGTGCTGGGAACATCCCAGGGCAGGCCTGTTTCCACCTCCCATTAGCATATGAAAATCAAGTTTTACTTCAAAAATTTGTTCATTATTAGATAAAGATCTCTCAGCCCTTTATCAGAAGGGCCCACAAACCAAAAGCAAATATATTACTGCATCACGAGTTTAGATTCTTTAAGAGTTTATAAGCCTCTGTCAGGAAAATCAATATCATTTTGGGATTAGAAGAGACACTTATGTTCCACTTTTTTTCATAGTTCTCTCATGTTTCAAATTCCCAGGCCAGGAAGATTCGCTGAACAGAACTTTGTAGCTTTCTGTTGTGCTGACACGTTCCCTTCTGAGTTTCTCTCCCAGAAATGGCGGAACACCCTTGCAGCCATGAGATAACTGGAAAGCCTCATACCACCGTTTGTCCAGAGTAGAGGACAAGTGACATCCCACCACAGATTGTGCCCAAGGACCCAATGAATAGCCTATTCCCTGTGCACAAGGCTGAAAGAATGACCGGTATTAACCCCTAGCTCATTATACTGCTAAAATCCCCACCCTGGGAGGGACTTATCTGTTGCTCCATAAATTAATATTACTATATTAGAGACAGAAATGGTCTCAGGAGTTTTGCAGGGCTCTGCCCTGAAGGAATATGTGAACATGTTAGTTTGCATATCAGAAGCTGCTCCACCTCAGGAGGGCTTCTCAAAGGTCAGTAGTAGCCGCTTTCCAAGGTGATGCTGCGGTCTCAACCCCGTGGTTCTCACCTGCTTTGAAGGACAAAGCAAGGTCTACGTGGAACCACGGGATGAGAGCTGGTCAAAGAATGTCCACCGGAGAGACAGATACCTGCAGCTAAAAACAATTAGCCCAAGGGACAGGTCCTGCTTGACTTCTGAGGACCTGTCTCTATCTGCAATAACTAGATAAGGAAATATGAAGCCGTTATATCTCTGTTTAACCCTTCTGTTAAGTGATAGCTTTATCTTAGAACTTAGAAGCTTGTCCTTGAAAGACTTTGTAACCAGAGTTAGTTAAGGGATCTATAGAAGCCTTTTGAAATACTTTTAACCCAAAATGAACCACCTGTTATTATGTAAATTTTTTATTCCTGGCAACCGATCTCTGTACCTATAAATACTCATGTAAAACTTCACTCTTGGCCTTATGATTCACTGGGATATCGTAGGGACCCCTGAGTACTCCGCTTTTTGCCTTTTATCTTTATAAATCTATAAAACTATAACTTCATCTCTGTGTATTCTTTTATTTCTATGATTTTCCACTTTCTATTATTTTCTTGTCCTTTGCGATGACTCTACCTAAGGGATCCAATTTTTTACTGGGAGTGTAGCTAACTCCCTGCACTTATCCACCAGGTTTTTGATCATGCTCACACATATATCGTATGATTTCTCACTGTACTTGCATGCCCTGAACTCTGCCCCAAACATACAATGATGCTCACTCACTTCATGCATTACTCATTTCACCTCCGAAAATCCCCTGACTTTGTTTGTTGGTCGGGGAGGTGGATTTGAGGCAGTCCATTCCTCCTCCTACCTCCCTGTTGACACATCCTCTGCAATAAACCCTTTCCTTCCTTGACATCCTTGTAGTCTCAGTAACTGGCTTTCTCTGTAGTGAACAGAGAACTACCCTTGCTGATTCATTAACACAAATGTTAGCACAGGACACTATTTCCAATTCCAAAGCATCTTGGCTATGCTCTACGGTTTCAGCATCCATGAAAACATGCCTTCCAGGCCCTCAACTTTGGGGAAAGTAATTGACAGCTAAAGCTGGTCCCTTGGCAAAAGCCAATGGCCTAGTCCTCTGGTCAGTAGACTGCACAGAAAAGGACTAGAAAAGTCAAAGAATGCCAATAAGGCACACATAGGTAAAGACATGGAGATTTTGTCACATGTTAAGACCTACTACAGAGCACCAACCACAGAATCTTCACTGAGCAACTAGACAAAAGACTCTGCCAGTTGTCAGCCAACCTTTGTCACCAGCCAATGGGCACATGAATACAGTGGCCACAGTGACACAGGTGGAGGCCACATAGGTGACCAACAGACTGTATTTTCTGGTAAAAATCTAGCTCCTGATGCCTCTGAATGCCCAGACTGTCTGCAGAAAAGAAAAATTAACCCCAACATAGCACTATTTGTTAAGAAAACTTCCCACCTGGTAGTAAGTTGACTACACTGAGCCCCCTTCCAATCCAGAAAAGTCAGCAATACAAAGTCACAGGAATAGATCCTTATCTTGGTACAGGTTTGTCTTTCCTGCTTACAGAGCCTCAACTATTACTACCTGGGCACATCTGCCATGCTTCATTCCTGGGTATGGAATTATACCCAGCAAGCATCTTACCAGTGTACTGAGGTTACAGAAAAGGTAGCAGAGAGTGGGCCCTGGGTCATGGGGCCATGACACACCATGCCATGCAGAAGCAGGGACCTCAGAGCACTGAAACAGACCCAGAAAGCATGCAGAGGCACCGAGCAAACATGCTCAGAGTCTGGAACGCCTCCCACGTGCTGCAGTAGTGTGTGACAGGAGCATCTGTATCCCCAGCAGGAAGACTACATGAGCGCAGGGACAAAGATTTAGAACAAATGATCCTATCTTCCATCACTTTGCATGAGCCACTGGTCACTTTGTGAGTATTCTCGTGGCAGGGATGAGTGACTGATGAGGAAGGGCTGTGCCATTTCCCTCATGGAACAGAATGTGAAAGGGGACCAGGTGATGCACCCGAGTATCTCCTCACACTTCCTTGCCCCACTGCTACTCAGCCATTCGTCAGCCCTGTCTTGACAAGTACATGATCGCTAGGGGTTCAAGCACTTTAGGATAAAGGTTTGGGTCACACCACCAGGTGAGCGCTGAGTTTCAGCTGAGGTGACAGCTGAGGGCAAAGAGAATTTAAGGTGGACAGTGCGTGAGGAAGAAGATGAGTACCGCTTATGAGCCATGATCAACGCCCGCGCAGGTGCTGCCTCATATCCCACTAGCATCCGCTTGTGTTCGTAGGAAGACAGTCCCTGCGACCCTGCTCTGTGACCTTTGTAGAGAGAGACCTCTCTACAGCACAGGGGCCAACCGTGGTGCCCATTAGAACGCTGTGCTTCCCATGTGCCATTTCCAACCGATGCCCGAGTGCGGCTGGGATGCTAGTACAGCCCCACAGAGGACACCTGTGACTCCTCTGGGGACAGTGTGGGCTCTGGTGCCTCCCTTAGGCCTTGCCAGTACATTTGGTGTCACACTTCAGTCTAAGTCACTTCCTGCCCAACATCTCCTCTTTCCTCCACAGGTCAGACCTGCGTTATCTTCTGATCTTCCCAGGCTCCTCCAGCTTCCTCCTCAATTTCCTTCATAGGACTTTCTTCCCACCCCAAAGATCCTTGAACATCTAACTCCACCTTGGCATCTGCATGTAAGACACGAGCCAGCAGTAGAGAAGTTCAGTGTCAATGCAGACCAAAGCCTAGAACACGGAGGCGAGAGCAAGCTCGTGCATTCCTGCAGAAACCCTCAAGTCTGCTGCCCTCAAAGGGCAGGGACCATTCATCCAGGTCGGGCAATGCCTAAGCCCGTTCCCATCTCACCTAACTGTGTGATATTAACTTTATCCCATACTACATGCTAGCTGAGGGACACGGATCCTCCCTTCCAATCCTAATGTTTCAAAATATGTCTAGTTACCACCTCCCATTTGCTGTGGGGCAACTCTTTTGGAATCCTCTATTCTGGCATTCTCATGGTCTGCTATGAGCAGTGTCTCTACTCTTGACCCCAGTGAACTCGTGACTTCCCTGGTGAAGCTGTCTACTCACAGCTCCTACTGATGCCTCAAGCAGCAGCTCATCACCAAGTGTCCGAAATTAAGTGGCCAGAGGAGCTCACACTGGTCGGCGAGGGCAGAAGGAGGTTTGTTCCGATGGGAGGCTGACTGGAGTCAGCCTGGAGCCAGGAAGCCCCACGCCACCAACGGCAGCACGAGCTCTGGTGTCAGTCGTGACACCGCTCAGCTGCTCCTCCGTTTGGCACGTTATTTCCACTTCACTTCAAGCTGCCGCTTTGCTTCGACTTGTGGGCCTTCGATGCAGAAGTGATTCGTGTGGTGGGGCTGGCCTTTCTAAGCTTCAATCAGTCATGACATTTGCCTTTGAGAACGGCATCTACGCCGGCAAACTCAGCGTGATCGTTCCAGTGTTATTCTGGTCCTGGCATAGGCTTTCCAGCTCCCTTTAGGAAAGGTTTGCCTCTCTCCTCCACCTTAAAGTACCTGGTCTGATAAGCCTCAAGTATTATTCAACTCAAACTTCCCAAGTTTACTAACTATCAGCTGGTTTTAGCATCGCAAATAGACGAAATCCATTTATGCTGATGCCACATTCAAGGTGGTGGTCCCTGGGCCATGATGGTATCTCACGGGTTGCAGCAACCACCACGAGCAGGCCGCTACGACGCAGTGAGTGCGGACAGGAAGCAAATCCACACCAACGGCTTTTATTGCAGAAAAGGGAGAAACACAAAGTGAGAACACATTCCAGAGAAGAACGAGTCAGTCTCCACAAGTGGAGAAAGACGTTAAGGACTCCCAGCCGGTTTCCATTTATTGCCATGGTCTGGGGGAGGACTTATGGGGGTGAGGGGTGTCACCAGATGATTGAGATACATGACTGTCAGGTGTTCCCCAGTTTCCTACAGTCCCTTCCCCTGACTGGTCCCTGGCTTCTCCACCCTTAGGAACCGCCCTCCTGCCATCTGCAGATTTGGTCCCTGCCTAACGTTCCCCGAGAGACACGGAGCCTGAAAATCTTCGGGGTCTGGGGTTGAAGGTCCATCTTCTGTAGCTGCTTCGAGCTGAACAGGAATGATGTTCTCCAGGCTCCGCGACCTCTTTTAAGAGGTACAGGTGGAGGCTTGTGGTGTGGCCTTACCCAGAGGCTCCACGGGTCCAAAATTCCTTGTGTTTTGCACCTTCCATAGTATCAGATTCATTCTCAGGGTCCACAGAGAGCCCCACAACTTCCCTCTGGATGGGAAAGTCCAGACTCTTCCTTCGTGAAGGCAAATGTCATACACCCCACGATATTTCAGATGCCATTTCTTCCAAAAGCTCTTCTGGAAAATATGTTATTCCAGCAATATCTTCCCGGGTTTTAGCAGCATGCCTATCTAGATAGCATGTCCATCCCTGAACCAGTCCCTGTAGTCACGGGGTGTGGGTGGGGAAGTGGGACACCCTAATTAGCTAGAGTCGGTCAGACCTCTGGCTGAGCATGACCAAGGATAGAGGCACACGAGGAAGAGATATTCTTCCCCAAAGACACTCAGGGATATGTTTGGCTGAGAATGTGGGGATTGATGTTGGAGAAGCGTTCGACATCTGTCCTAAGGCTGGAGCCCAGCATGTAGGATCTGTAGACTTGGGCTTGTAGCACCTGGCTTACTGAGGAGTTCCCACTCAAAAAAAAGTCCGAACTAGTTTTGACTTTAGTTATTACTTTTTGAAACCTGTCATGTTGCACTATGTGGTTAAGGTCAAGGAATAACCAAATCTCACCATTTCATGTTGATTTCCCTATTCAAAATCAAAGTTCAGCTTTCTGATTTCTGAGGTCATTTATGATGGGGTATACTTAAGCAATGATTCCCTAGACAGCTAAGAAAACTGTGAGTACACTCCAGAAGTACCTGAGGGCACTCTTCCTTTTCATGCATCCATACCAAAGGAGCTACTCTATTAATAGATTCTGCAATACACCCAGGGCAAAGTAGTGATTGCTCTGCATTTCCAGTCAGTTTCCCAGCCAGACATTAGGCCACTGGGCCAGCTGTACAAGAGACTTGTTGAGTAGTAACCTATAACTCATGGCACTCAGGCATATATAATACAGCTTCTCAATGCTCAGCAAAGCTGAGATCAGGAGTCATTTAAGCAGCCAAATACCTTCCCCCCATTGGGTCTAGACTCCTAGAACTAGCACTAAGAAGACCCATACCCTGCCTCAGACACAGGTTGGATTTTATACCCCTTTTTCAGGGGCCCTGAGATCAACATCCAAGTTCTAGGCTTCCCCTCAGGCAGAGTCCTGTGGGCCACAAAGCGGGCTGGGCGCAGATATCCCTCAGCGGGAGGCTGTACCTGACTGACAGGCCCAGCTAAGATGCTATGGCAGGGACTCTATGGCAAGCCCGTTCCTGAGTGAGGGCTGCTGTCAAACAGCTTTGAGTCAAAGACTTGCTCTTGGCCTCGGGGAAGTTCTTGTGCAACTACGTTGCAACGTGAGGCTTTACACTTACCCTCCCTCCCTTCCCTCCTTCGTGGGATGAAGCCTCTTCTGTGCCCCCCGCCGCCCACAGGCCTCTGCTCCAGGAAGGTCCCGCAAACTTAATACGGTTTTGGCATTTGCTTCTCAAAGGACCCAGCCCAATCCAAGAATTTACACTCATTTCTCCCATCCCTACCTGAAGCCCCAGAGCACAGCAAGGCTCTTATAAACGTCCTTATGGCTTATATAACTTAGATATCCCTTTATCTCGTCCTGGAAAGTTCAGGGTTTTCAGCAAGATGACCTGGAAAAGGCACCGACCAATCTACTACACTTACAGCCCTCCTCTGACACTCGTACCAAACAGTCTTTAGTATCAAAATGAGACTAAGCCCTCTGGGGACCAGTATTTTTAATTAAAACCCAGAGATCTTAACCCAAAGGAATATGATCATCTAGATGCAAGCTGCCCTAAATGCTTAGGGGAAACTGATGGAGTTGGACTGAGAGGTTTAGGATGTTCCAGACAACAGCACACTAGGGAGCACAGTCCTCTGGAGGGGTGTTCTGCCCATGTTTGGTGCCTGGAGCTTGGAACATGGTTTATTCTAGTTTCTGGTAATTTTCTCCAGCACTTTGTCACCCTAGATACTGATTATTTCATCCTCTGGCATGGCTTCCTGCCGAGCGTTGGCTCCTTACCTGGGGAATTCAGTCTTTCATCCATCCAGCCCAAACATACTAGTGTCTAAAAGGCCAAAGTTGGTTCAACCTCCTGAATCTGGAAAAAGCTCTATCCCCTGTGGGCTCATCAGTGGTGGAGACAGAGTACAAGAACTGGCCTCATTCATTCAGGGATGCCAGGGAGGATCCCGACACAGAGCCACCAAACTGGCAGGGGAAGACGAGATGCCAGATGTCCCTCTTCCCACCAGTGGGGTGCTCGGAATTCTATCATTTTGTTTTTCTGTACTGTTACGTTTCCCACAAGACCTGAAGATGTAGATGCACATTGTGCTTATGTAAACTTAATGCTGCTTGTGAGAAAACCAGATCGGGATAACCGACTAGATTCCAAACCTAGTCTAACACCAGGGCTAAATTACCTCAGGGAAGATGCTCACCTAGAATTCCAGATATGGTAATATAGACCGTCAATGCCCAGGAGAATGCACACAGGGCTCTCTAAGAACTGCCTGGACTAACATAATACATAGCATTTGGAACTAGTGTTAATTTTTCAGCTTCTCTGGGAGAGCAAAAAATTCAAGTTTGTCTTGGATCAGAGTTCCACAGTGTGACTCCTTGCTCTCGGGGCATCCTCTGCGTGTTTCTCATGTGACAGGCAGAGTTTTTCTAACTATACAAGTTAAAAATGCACTAATGAACCCGTGGGTGCACACCAGCAAGTTCAGCTGCACTCATGTTCAGGACAAGACACCAACGAGGTAGGCTTTCCCTGCCATGTCCCCAACAAGGCCCACATCTCATGCTCACATTGTGTAACTTGCTGGGTTTTACCAGTTATCCCACATTAGCGTAAGAGTTAGGTAAGGCTGGGAGGCTACAGAAGCTTCTGTACATCATGAGGGAAGTTACGTGCATTAATACATGCTGACAGCGAAAGCCGAGACACCCTAAGCCTCACTCCTTTAAAGGGTGTGTCTTTCCCATGTGGCAGGGAAGAAGTGAACAGAGTTGGTCTTAAAGAACATACGTAGAAAACGTGCTGTCCTTCAGTGCGACTCTCCATCCCCACTCCAAGATGTACGTGATCGACGGCAGAGCCGACGCTGGCCTCTCCACCTTGCTGGGCGTTAGCCCTTCCGCCTGTTTCCACCGGGCTCAGCTGTCTCCTGAACGTCTTTCTGTGGGGCATCTGCTCTGAGCCCCTTTTCCTTTCAGCTAAACCTGTTCTTCTCCAGAACTGCCTCCATGCAGAGTTGTGTGTCCTGGACATCCCCGTAGGGCGCACCTGGTCAGTCACTGCTGGGTCTACATTTCCAAAACAAAACGATCCAACTGCTCTTCCGCAGTTGAACATTTCCCATCCTCCTTCACCTGCTCTATGCCCGATCACGCCGATTCTCTACAAGCTGCATCCCGTGTGGTCCTTTGCCGTCTTGCTCCAGCGGGGTCAGACGGCAGGAGGCGCTCAGGAGACGGGGGTTACAAACACCCACTTCCTCACAGCCTTGGTGCCTCACGTCCTTGAGCAGCTGGACCCAGCAGGACCACAGCTCCTGTCATGAAAACCCTCCCTCAGCACCCCCCTCCCCTGGCTCTGCCCACCCCGTGCCTTCCCTCTGCCCGTCCGTGTCTGTGGTCAAGGCTGGCACCTGGACCAGCCCCTCAGGGACTCAACACCCCTGTGAGGTAGGGCAATGTACTCCCGCCTCTGCGAAGGTCCCCGCGAAGTCTCCCAAGTCGGGACAGGATGTGCCTTTTCCCTCCTTCTGGGGATCTGATCGTCCCCATGAAGTGCTTTTATTTTTTTATTTTTTTAACCAGAATGAGTGAACATTTTCAATTGCTGTCTCAAATTATTTTCAACAAATAGTCTGTACATAGAAAGTACTCCTGAACAGCTAGAAAAGGGAGACGCCATTAGCGTCTCAGCAGATGCGCGTAAGGAGTGAACAGGTCTCTTTGGAGAGAGCTAAGACTTTGCTCCTTCACGTTTTCCGCCCTGGGATTTGTTTCATAGCGAGCACCGCCAACCACAGGGCATTCACCGAGATGCGGCCCAACTGAAGATGTCAATTCCCAAAGCCAGTTTTGAGTGTCACAGTGTATCAAGGCAGTTCTATGGAAACAGTTGCTTGGAAGATCACCTGTTTCATATAATTTGTGACTTTAAAGAGCTGCCACTAGTCCTCAGAGATCCTTGTTCTGATACCGTTTCGTTTTCCTCACTCCTTGTTCCAATTAAGTAACGCAGACTTTACTACATCAAAATATCATGGATGGAAAATAAATACTGTAGGCAACTCACTGCTTAAGTGAAAAAATGAATATACTTTGTTAGAATATGCTGCACTTGATAAGACTATTCAGGTGTCTTTTACATAGAGAGAAAAGTAGCTGAGAATATTCATGATCGTGGCCACTGTTGAATAGATTACGTAAATTACACCTGTGAGCCTTAAATGTGCTGGCCACGTTTTGGAGACACGTCGGACTAAATGGACACGCTGCTCAGGTTTGCTCAGCCCGCCTGCCTCTTGCTCAGTGGAGAGCCCCAGCCATCACCTCACTGCCGGCTTTGCCAGCCACCTACGCAGCCCCCGGGAAGATGACCGGGCTCTGGCACTGTCCCCATGGAGGCAGCCGGGGCAGGAGTGACAGGGACTCAGGCCCCGCCTCACAGGACTCAGGCCACACCTCCCTCGCCACCAGACTCAGGCAGAAGACCAAGGAATGAGAGCAGGCGGTGCCAGCAGCTGCTTGGAGGGCACAACCTGGAAGTGCAGGGATCCAAAGCACATGAGGAAAGGAGGAAGAGGATGCTGGCAGGGAGACTGTGCACCCCTCCCCCACCACCATCCCCTCAGAGCAGCCACGAGGAGCCTCACACTGAAACGAGACCCCAGACCCGTCTTTCAGGAAGGGCTGCTTCTAAGCTGCAGGAGGACTCAGCAGGACCCCAGGGGACAGCCCTCCGGGGCTGGTCTCCGCTGCGGAGCTGCTTTCCTCGAGGCCACCCCTCTCCCAGGCAGCCTGCACCGGGTGTCCTAGCAAGGTGGCCCCCAAAGTCCCAGCCGTTGCGCCGATGGGGACAGGGAGGAGCATCGCCAGCTCTGGAACTCCCAGGTCCGTCTAGGTTCTGCCGGACCCTCGTCTCGGTTCGCCTCGTCTCTGCCGGATCCCGCCTTCTCCCCCACCACAGGCGGCCACTGCTCAGCCGTCTCGCGGCCCCAGCCCTGTCTCAGCAAGCGCTCGAGAGGACCCGAGCTGTGCGAGGTCCTCAGCAGCAGACAGTATGATCACTTTGGTCGCGGCCCCTTTTGCTTTCTTCTTTCTGTACCTCAGAAAAAGAAGACGGAGGCACAAAAGCAGAACAGAAAGCACAAAATAAGCCAGGAGACTGACACTTGTGATGTCCAATATTTCTTGACAAAACATTGCCAGGGTACCCAGTCCCTTAAATGTGTCACTTTTGTAGTGAAAAGATGGATAAAGGCCGGGCACAGTGGCTCACGCCTGTAATCCTAGCACTCTGGGAGGCCGAGGCAGGCGGATTGTTTGAGCTTGGGAGTTCGAGACCAGCCGGAGCAAGAGCGAGACCCCATCTCTACTAAAAATAGAAAGAGATTAGCCAAACAACTAAAAACAGAAAAAATTAGCCGGGCACAGTGGCATGTGCCTGTAGTCCCAGCTATGCAGGAGGCTGAGGCAGGAGGATCGCTTGAGCCCAGGAGTTTGAGGTTGCTGTGAGCTAGGCTGACGCCACGGCACTCTAGCCCGGGCAACACAGTGAGACTCTGTCTCAAAAAAAAAAAAAGAAAAAGATGGGATAAACCCAAGCAACATATTGACCAAGAAGTAACATAGTTAAATCAAGACAATTACCTGAGAAATGCAATAACCAATTTTTATCAAATTTCAATTGAGAGATAAGCTTCCATGAATGTAATAGCCTTATAATGTACGTCAACGTTCATGAAAAATTCAGCAGTCCACTGCTGCAATGGGAAATGTAAGTACATTCCCCTTCACAAAATATTTTCTTGTAGTATTTTGCCTGCATGATAAACCAGCAGCTGTGTGTTTTCTGGTAAAGCCTTGAACAACCCAAGTCACCCAACTTTCCCTTCTCTTCCCGCCTTGTTTTTATCCCCGCATCCTTGCTGTCCCCAGGTTGGACACCTCCCCCAAACAATCTAACACACCTGTGTTCCATCTCAGGATTTTCTAGGAATCGCAGGCAAATAATCTCAGGAGCGTGAAAGTCCTTTCTGAACAGTGACAGAAGGCTGCACTCAGTCCAGCTCCAGACTGCCTAGCCACCACCCCCGCCAAATGAGAGGCAGGCACGATCCTCAGCGCCCAGGGGACGGCGGTGAACACCAAGCCCCCGACCTCCTGTAGGTGGCATTC